>NC_092385.1:63245723-63306001 GCF_030028105.1 Mobula birostris
GGTGAGTGGTGTAATATTGGGAGACTGTCGTTGGGTTGTGGAGAGTGGTGTAATACTGGGATACTGTTGTTGGGTGTGGACAGAGGTGTATCACTAGGAGACTGTTGTTGGGTTGTGGAGAGTGGTGTAACACTAGGAGACTGTTGTGTTGTGGAGAGTGGTATAGTGCTGGGAGACTACTGTTGGTTGTGGAGAGTGGTGTGGTGCTGGGAAACTGCTGTTGGGTTGTGGAGAGTGGTGTAGGTCTGGGAGACTGTTATTGTGTTGTGGAGAGTGGCGTAACACTGGGAGACTGTTGTGTTGTGGAGACTGGTGAAACACTGGGAGACTGTTGGTGGGTTGTGGAGAGTGGTGTACGGCTGTGAGACTGTTGTTGTGTGTGGAGAGTGGTGTAACACTGGGAGACTGTTGTTGGGTGTGGAGAGTAGTGTAGTGCTGGGAGACTGTTGTTGGATTGTGGAGAGTGGCGTATCGCTGGGAGACAGTTGTTGCTTGTGGACAGTGGTGTAGTGCTGGGAGACTGTTGTTGGGTGTGGAGAGTAGTGTAACACTGGGAGACTGTTGTTGGTTGTGGAGAGAGGTGTAGTGCTGGGAGACTACTGTTGGTTATGGAGAGTGGTGTAGTGCTGGGAGACTGCTGTTGGGTTGTGGAGAGTGGTGTAGTGCTGGGAGACTGCTATTGTGTTGTGGAGAGTGGTGTACAACTGGGAGACTGTTGGTGGGTTGTGGGGAGTGGTGTAACACTCTTAGACTGTTGTTTTGTGGAGAGTGGTGTAACACGACGAGAATGTTGTTGGGTTGTAGAGAGTGGTGTAACACTACGAGACTGTCGTTTGTTTGTGGAGAGCAGTGTAGAGCTGGGAGACTGTTGTTGGGTTGTGGAGAGTGGTGTAACACTGGGAGACTTTTGTTGGGTTGCGGAGAGTGGTGTAGAGCTGGGATACTCTTGTTGGGTTGTGGAGAATGGTGTAGTGCTGGGAGACTTTGGTTGGGTTGTGGAGAGTGGTCTAATGCTGAGATACGGTTGTTGGGTTGTGGAGAGTGGTGTAGTGCTGGGAGACAGTTGTTGGGTTCTGGAGAGTGGTATAACACTGGGAGACTGTTGTTGGTTGTGGAGAGTGGTGTAACACTGGGAGACTGTTGTGTTGTAGAGAGTGATATAGTGCTGGGAGACTACTGTTGGTTATGGAGAGTGGTGTATTGCTGGGAGACTGCTGTTGTGTTGTGGAGAGTGGTGTAGAGCTGGGAGATTGTTGTTGTGTTGTGTAGAGCGTTGCAATGCTAGGAGACCGTTGTTGGTTTTTGGAGAGTCATGTAGAGCTGGGACTCTGTTGTTGGGTTGTAGAGAGTGGTGTAGCACTGGGAGACTGTTGGGTTTGGAGAGTGGTGAAGTGCTGGGAGACTGTTGTTGGGCTGTGGAGAGTGTTGTAGCGCTGGAGCCTGTTGTTGGTTTGTGGAGAGTGGTGTAACACTGGGAGACTGTTGTTGAGTGTGGAGAGTGGTGCAACACTAGGAGAATGTTGGGTTCTGGAGAGTGGTGTAACACTAAGAGACTGTTGTTGGGTTGTGGACAATGGTGTAGAGCTGGGAGACTGTTGCTGCTTGTGGAGAGTGGTATAGTGCTGGGAGACTTGTTTGTTATAGTGAGTGGATACTGCTGGGAGACTGCTGTTGGGTTGTGGAGAGTTCTGTAGTACTGGGAGACTGTTATTGTGTTGTGGAGAGTGGTGTAAGACTGGGAGACTGTTGCTGTGTTGTGGAGAGCGTTGTAATGCTAGGAACCCGTTGTTGGTTTTTGGAGAGTCATGTAGAGCTGGAACTCTGTTGTTGGGTTGTAGAGAGTGGTGTAGCACTGGGAGACTGTTGGGTATGGAGAGTGGTGAAGTGCTGGGAGACTGTTGTTTGGTGTGGAGAGACGTGTATCACTAGGAGACTGTTGTTGGGTTGTGGAGAGTGGTGTAACACTGAGAGACTGTTGTTGGGTTGTGGAGAGTGGTGTAACACTGGGAGATGTTATCGTTGGGTTGTGGAGAGTGGTGTAACACTAGGAGACTGTTATTGTGTTGTGGAGAGTGGTGTAACACTTGGAGAATATTAAGTTGTGGAGAGTGGTGTAACACTAGGAGACTGTTGTTGGGTTGTGGAGAATGGTGTAGATCTGGGAGAAAGTTGTTGGTTTGTGGAGAGAGGTGTAACACTGGAAGATGTTATCGTTGGGTTGTGGAGAGTGGTGTAACACTAGGAGACTGTTATTGTGTTGTGGAGAGTGGTGTAGAGCTGGGATGCTCTTGTTGGGTTGTGGAGAGTGGTGTAGTGCTGGGAGACTTTTGTTGGGTTGTGGAGAGTGGTCTAATGCTGAGATACGGTTATTGGGTTGTGGAGAGTGGTGTAGGGCTGGGAGACTGTTGTTGGGTGTGGAGAGTGGTGTAACACTGGGAGACTGTTGTTGGGTGTCTAGAGTGGTGTAGTGCTGGAGACTGTTATTATGTTGTGGAGAGTGGTGTAACACTGGGAGACTGTTGTTGGGTGTGGAGAGTAGTGTAGTGCAGGAAGACTGTTGTTGGGTTGTGGAGAGTGGCGTATCGCTGCTAGACAGTTTTTAGTTGTGGACAGTGGTGTAGTGCTGGGAGACTGTTGTTGGGTGTGGAGAGTAGTATAGTGCTAGGAGACTGTTGTTGGGTTGTGGAGAGTGGTGTAACACTGGGAGACTGTTGTTGGTTGTGGAGAGAGTTGTAGTGCTGGGAGACAGTTGCTGGGTTGTGGACAGTGGTGTAGTGCTGGGAGACTGTTGTTGGGTGTGGAGAGTAGTGTAGTTCTAGGAGACTGTTGTTGGGTTGTGGAGAGTGGTGTAACACTGGGAGACTGTTGTTGGTTGTGGAGAGAGGTGTAGTGCTGGGAGACAGTTGCTGGGCTGTGGAGAGTAGTGTAACACTGGGAGACTGTTGTTGGTTGTGGAGAGTGGCGTATCGCTGCCAGACAGTTGTTAGTTGTGGACAGTGGTGTAGTTCTAGGAGACTGTTGTTGGGTTGTGGAGAGTGGTGTAACACTGGGAGACTGTTGTTGGTTGTGGAGAGAGGTGTAGTGCTGGGAGACAGTTGCTGGGCTGTGGAGAGCGGTGTAGAGCTGGGAGACAGTTGTTGGGTTGTGGAGAGTGGCGTATCGCTGCCAGACAGTTGTTAGTTGTGGACAGTGGTGTAGTGCTGGGAGACTGTTGTTGGGTGTGGAGAGTAGTATAGTGCTAGGAGACTGTTGTTGGGTTGTGGAGAGTGGTGTAACACTGGGAGACTGTTGTTGGTTGTGGAGAGAGGTGCAGTGCTGGGAGACAGTTGCTGGGTTGTGGACAGTGGTGTAGTGCTGGGAGACTGTTGTTGGGTGTGGAGAGTAGTGTAGTTCTAGGAGACTGTTGTTGGGTTGTGGAGAGTGGTGTAACACTGGGAGACTGTTGTTGGTTGTGGAGAGAGGTGTAGTGCTGGGAGACAGTTGCTGGGCTGTGGAGAGTAGTGTAACACTGGGAGACTGTTGTTGGTTGTGGAGAGCGGTGTAGAGCTGGGAGACAGTTGTTGGGTTGTGGAGAGTGGTGTAGTGCTGGGAGACTGTTGTGTTGTGGAGAGTGGTGTAACACTGGGAGACTATTGTTATGTTGTGGAGAGTGGTGTAATATTGGGAGAGTGTTGTTGGGTTGTGGAGAGTGGTGTAACACTAGGAGACTGTTGTGTTGTGGAGAGTGGTATAGTGCTGGGAGACTACTGTTGGTTGTGGAGAGTGGTGTAGTGCTGGGAAACTGCTGTTGGGTTGTGGAGAGTGGTGTAGTGCTGGGAGAGTGTTATTGTGTTGTGGAGAGTGGCGTAACACTGGGAGACTGTTGTGTTGTGGAGACTGGTGAAACACTGGGAGACTGTTGGTGGGTTGTGGAGAGTGGTGTACGGCTGGGAGACTGTTGTTGGGTGTGGAGAGTGGCATATCGCTGGGAGACAGTTGTTGGTTGTGGACAGTGGTGTAGTGCTAGCAGACTGTTGTTGGGTGTGGAGAGAGGTGTAGTGCTGGGAGACAGTTGTTGGGTTGTGGAGAGTGGTGTAACACTGGGAGATGTTATCGTTGGGTTGTGGAGAGTGGTGTAACACTAGGAGACTGTTATTGTGTTGTGGAGAGTGGTGTAGAGCTGGGATGCTCTTGTTGGGTTGTGGAGAGTGGTGTAGTGCTGGGAGACTTTTGTTGGGTTGTGGAGAGTGGTCTAATGCTGAGATACGGTTATTGGGTTGTGGAGAGTGGTGTAGGGCTGGAGACTGTTGTTGGGTGTGGAGGGTGGTGTAACACTGGGAGACTGTTGTTGGGTGTGGAGAGTGGTGTAGTGCTGGGAGACTGTTATTGTGTTGTGGAGAGTGGTGTAACACTGGGAGACTGTTGTTGGGTGTGGAGAGTAGTGTAGTGCTGGGAGACTGTTGCTGGGTTGTGGAGAGTGGCGTATCGCTGGGAGACAGTTGTTGGTTGTGGACAGTGGTGTAGTGCTGGGAGACTGTTATTGTGTTGTGGAGAGTGGCGTAACAGTGGGAGACTGTTGTGTTGTGGAGACTGGTGAGACACTGGGAGACTGTTGGTGGGTTGTGGAGAGTGGTGTACGGCTGGGAGACTGTTGTTGGGTGTGGAGAGTGGTGTAACACTGGGAGACTGTTGTTGGGTTGTGGAGAATGGTGTAGATCTGGGAGAAAGTTGTTGGTTTGTGGAGAGAGGTGTAACACTGGAAGATGTTATCGTTGGGTTGTGGAGAGTGGTGTAACACTAGGAGACTGTTATTGTGTTGTGGAGAGTGGTGTAGAGCTGGGATGCTCTTGGGATGTGGAGAGTGGTGTAGTGCTGGGAGACTTTTGTTGGGTTGTGGAGAGTGGTCTAATGCTGAGATACGGTTATTGGGTTGTGGAGAGTGGTGTAGGCTGGGAGACTGTTGTTGGGTGTGGAGAGTGGTGTAACACTAGGAGACTGTTGTTGGGTGTGGAGAGTGGTGTAGTGCTGGGAGACTGTTATTGTGTTGTGGAGAGTGGTGTAACACTGGGAGACTGTTGTTGGGTGTGGAGAGTAGTGTAGTGCTGGGAGACTGTTGTTGGGTTGTGGAGAGTGGCGTATCGCTGGGAGACAGTTGTTGGTTGTGGACAGTGGTGTAGTGCTGGGAGACTGTTGTTGGGTGTGGAGAGTAGTGTAGTGCTAGGAGACTGTTGTTGGGTTGTGGAGAGTGGTGTAACACTGGGAGACTGTTGTTGGTTGTGGAGAGAGGTGTAGTGCTGGGAGACAGTTGCTGGGTTGTGGAGAGTAGTGTAACACTGGGAGACTGTTGTTGGTTGCGGAGAGAGGTGTAGTGCTGGGAGACAGTTGCTGGGTTGTGGAGAGTGGTGTAGTGCTGGGAGACTGTTGTGTTGTGGAGAGTGGTGTAACACTGGGAGACTGTTGTTATGTTGTGGTGAGTGGTGTAATATTGGGAGACTGTCGTTGGGTTGTGGAGAGTGGTGTAATACTGGGATACTGTTGTTGGGTGTGGACAGAGGTGTATCACTAGGAGACTGTTGTTGGGTTGTGGAGAGTGGTGTAACACTAGGAGACTGTTGTGTTGTGGAGAGTGGTATAGTGCTGGGAGACTACTGTTGGTTGTGGAGAGTGGTGTGGTGCTGGGAAACTGCTGTTGGGTTGTGGAGAGTGGTGTAGGTCTGGGAGACTGTTATTGTGTTGTGGAGAGTGGCGTAACACTGGGAGACTGTTGTGTTGTGGAGACTGGTGAAACACTGGGAGACTGTTGGTGGGTTGTGGAGAGTGGTGTACGGCTGTGAGACTGTTGTGTGTGGAGAGTGGTGTAACACTGGGAGACTGTTGTTGGGTGTGGAGAGTAGTGTAGTGCTGGGAGACTGTTGTTGGATTGTGGAGAGTGGCGTATCGCTGGGAGACAGTTGTTGCTTGTGGACAGTGGTGTAGTGCTGGGAGACTGTTGTTGGGTGTGGAGAGTAGTGTAACACTGGGAGACTGTTGGTTGTGGAGAGAGGTGTAGTGCTGGGAGACTACTGTTGGTTATGGAGAGTGGTGTAGTGCTGGGAGACTGCTGTTGGGTTGTGGAGAGTGGTGTAGTGCTGGGAGACTGCTATTGTGTTGTGGAGAGTGGTGTACAACTGGGAGACTGTTGGTGGGTTGTGGGGAGTGGTGTAACACTCTTAGACTGTTGTTTTGTGGAGAGTGGTGTAACACGACGAGAATGTTGTTGGGTTGTAGAGAGTGGTGTAACACTACGAGACTGTCGTTTGTTTGTGGAGAGCAGTGTAGAGCTGGGAGACTGTTGTTGGGTTGTGGAGAGTGGTGTAACACTGGGAGACTTTTGTTGGGTTGCGGAGAGTGGTGTAGAGCTGGGATACTCTTGTTGGGTTGTGGAGAGTGGTGGTAGTGCTGGGAGACTTTTGTTGGTTGTGGAGAGTGGTCTAATGCTGAGATACGGTTGTTGGGTTGTGGAGAGTGGTGTAGTGCTGGGAGACTGTTGTTGGGTTGTGGAGAGTGGTGTAACACTGGAGGCTGTTGTGTTGTGGAGACTGGTGAAACACTGGGAGACTGTTGTTGGGTGTGGAGAGTAGTGTAGTGCTTGGAGACTGTTGTTGGATTGTGGAGAGTGGCGTATCGCTGGGAGACAGTTGTTGCTTGTGGACAGTGGTGTAGTGCTGGGAGACTGTTGTTGGGTGTGGAGAGTAGTGTAACACTGGGAGACTGTTGTTGGTTGTGGAGAGAGGTGTACTGCTGGGAGACTACTGTTGGTTGTGAGAGTGGTGTGGTGCTGGGAGACTGCTGTAGGTTGCGGAGAGTGGTGTAGTGCTGGGAGACTGTTACTGTGTTGTGGAGGGTGGTGTAACACTGTGAGACTGTTGTTGTGTTGTGGAGAGTGGTGTAACCCTGGGAGACTGTTGGTGGGTTGTGGGGAGTGGTGTAACACTGGTAGACTGTTGGTGTGTTGTGGAGAGTGGTGTAAAACGAGGATATTGTTCTTGTGTTGTGGAGAGTGGTGTAACACTGGGAGACTGTTGTGTTGTGGAGAGTGGTGTAACACTGGGAGACTGTTGTGTTGTGGAGAGTGGTGTAACACTGGGAGACTATTGTTATGTTGTGGAGAGTGGTGTAATGTTGGGAGACCGTTGTTGGGTTGTGGAGAGTGGTGTAATGCCTGAATACTGTTGTTGGGTGTGGAGAGTGGTGTAACACTAGGAGACTGTTATTGTGTTGTGGAGAGTGGTGTAGAGCTGGGATACTGTTGTTGTGTTGTGGAGAGTGGTGTAGTGCTGGGAGACTGTTGTTTGGTTGTGGAGAGTGGTGTAACACTGGGGGACTGTAGTGTTGTGGAGAGTGGTATAGTGCTGGGAGACTACTGTTGGTTGTGGAGAGTGGTGTAGTGCTGGGAGACTGCTGTTGGGTTGTGGAGAGTGGTGTAGTTCTGGGAGACTTATTGTGTTGTGGAGAGAGGTGTAACACTGGAAGATGTTATCGTTGGGTTGTGGAGAGTGGTGTAACACTAGGAGACTGTTATTGTGTTGTGGAGAGTGGTGTAGAGCTGGGATGCTCTTGTTGGGTTGTGGAGAGTGGTGTAGTGCTGGGAGACTTTTGTTGGGTTGTGGAGAGTGGTCTAATGCTGAGATACGGTTATTGGGTTGTGGAGAGTGGTGTAGGGCTGGGAGACTGTTGTTGGGTGTGGAGAGTGGTGTAACACTAGGAGACTGTTGTTGGGTGTGGAGAGTGGTGTAGTGCTGGGAGACTGTTATTGTGTTGTGGATAGTGGTGTAACACTGGGAGACTGTTGTTGGGTGTGGAGAGTAGTGTAGTGCTGGGAGACTGTTGTTGGGTTGTGGAGAGTGGCGTATCGCTGGGAGACAGTTGTTGGTTGTGGACAGTGGTGTAGTGCTGGGAGACTGTTGTTGGGTGTGGAGAGTAGTGTAGTGCTAGGAGACTGTTGTTGGGTTGTGGAGAGTGGTGTAACACTGGGAGACTGTTGTTGGTTGTGGAGAGAGGTGTAGTGCTGGGAGACAGTTGCTGGGTTGTGGAGAGTAGTGTAACACTGGGAGACTGTTGTTGGTTGCGGAGAGAGGTGTAGTGCTGGGAGACAGTTGCTGGGTTGTGGAGAGTGTGTAGTGCTGGAGACTGTTGTGTTGTGGAGAGTGGTGTAACACTGGGAGACTGTTGTTATGTTGTGGTGAGTGGTGTAATATTGGGAGACTGTCGTTGGGTTGTGGAGAGTGGTGTAATACTGGGATACTGTTGTTGGGTGTGGACAGAGGTGTATCACTAGGAGACTGTTGTTGGGTTGTGGAGAGTGGTGTAACACTAGGAGACTGTTTGTGTTGTGGAGAGTGGTATAGTGCTGGGAGACTACTGTTGGTTGTGGAGAGTGGTGTGGTGCTGGGAAACTGCTGTTGGGTTGTGGAGAGTGGTGTAGGTCTGGGAGAATGTTATTGTGTTGTGGAGAGTGGCGTAACACTGGAGACTGTTGTGTTGTGGAGACTGGTGAAACACTGGGAGACTGTTGGTGGGTTGTGGAGAGTGGTGTACGGCTGTGAGACTGTTGTTGTGTGTGGAGAGTGGTGTAACACTGGGAGACTGTTGTTGGGTGTGGAGAGTAGTGTAGTGCTGGGAGACTGTTGTTGGATTGTGGAGAGTGGCGTATTGCTGGGAGACAGTTGTTGCTTGTGGACAGTGGTGTAGTGCTGGGAGACTGTTGTTGGGTGTGGAGAGTAGTGTAACACTGGGAGACTGTTGTTGGTTGTGGAGAGAGGTGTAGTGCTGGGAGACTACTGTTGGTTATGGAGAGTGGTGTAGTGCTGGGAGACTGCTGTTGGGTTGTGGAGAGTGGTGTAGTGCTGGGAGACTGCTATTGTGTTGTGGAGAGTGGTGTACAACTGGGAGACTGTTGGTGGGTTGTGGGGAGTGGTGTAACACTCTTAGACTGTTGTTTTGTGGAGAGTGGTGTAACACGACGAGAATGTTGTTGGGTTGTAGAGAGTGGTGTAACACTACGAGACTGTCGTTTGTTTGTGGAGAGCAGTGTAGAGCTGGGAGACTGTTGTTGGGTTGTGGAGAGTGGTGTAACACTGGGAGACTTTTGTTGGGTTGCGGAGAGTGGTGTAGAGCTGGGATACTCTTGTTGGGTTGTGGAGAATGGTGTAGTGCTGGGAGACTTTGGTTGGGTTGTGGAGAGTGGTCTAATGCTGAGATACGGTTGTTGGGTTGTGGAGAGTGGTGTAGTGCTGGGAGACTGTTGTTGGGTTGTGGAGAGTGGTGTAACACTGGGAGGCTGTTGTGTTGTGGAGACTGGTGAAACACTGGGAGACTGTTGTTGGGTGTGGAGAGTAGTGTAGTGCTTGGAGACTGTTGTTGGATTGTGGAGAGTGGCGTATCGCTGGGAGACAGTTGTTGCTTGTGGACAGTGGTGTAGTGCTGGGAGACTGTTGTTGGGTGTGGAGAGTAGTGTAACACTGGGAGACTGTTGTTGGTTGTGGAGAGAGGTGTACTGCTGGGAGACTACTGTTGGTTGTGGAGAGTGGTGTGGTGCTGGGAGACTGCTGTAGGGTTGCGGAGAGTGGTGTAGTGCTGGGAGACTGTTACTGTGTTGTGGAGGGTGGTGTAACACTGTGAGACTGTTGTTGTGTTGTGGAGAGTGGTGTAACCCTGGGAGACTGTTGGTGGGTTGTGGGGAGTGGTGTAACACTGGTAGACTGTTGGTGTGTTGTAGAGAGTAGTGTAAAACGAGGATATTGTTCTTGTGTTGTGGAGAGTGGTGTAACACTGGGAGACTGTTGTGTTGTGGAGAGTGGTGTAACACTGGGAGACTGTTGTGTTGTGGAGAGTGGTGTAACACTGGGAGACTATTGTTATGTTGTGGAGAGTGGTGTAATGTTGGGAGACCGTTGTTGGGTTGTGGAGAGTGGTGTAATGCCTGAATACTGTTGTTGGGTGTGGAGAGTGGTGTAACACTAGGAGACTGTTATTGTGTTGTGGAGAGTGGTGTAATATTGGGAGACTGTTGTTGGGTTGTGGAGAGTGGTGTAACACTAGGAGACTGTTGTGTTGTGGAGAGTGGTATAGTGCTGGGAGACTACTGTTGGTTGTGGAGAGTGGTGTTGTGCTGGGAAACTGCTGTTGGGTTGTGGAGAGTGGTGTAGTGCTGGGAGAGTGTTATTGTGTTGTGGAGAGTGGCGTAACACTGGGAGACTGTTGTGTTGTGGAGACTGGTGAAACACTGGGAGACTGTTGGTGGGTTGTGGAGAGTGGTGTACGGCTGGGAGACTGTTGTTGGGTGTGGAGAGTGGCATATCGCTGGGAGACAGTTGTTGGTTGTGGACAGTGGTGTAGTGCTAGCAGACTGTTGTTGGGTGTGGAGAGAGGTGTAGTGCTGGGAGACAGTTGTTGGGTTGTGGAGAGTGGTGTAACACTGGGAGATGTTATCGTTGGGTTGTGGAGAGTGGTGTAACACTAGGAGACTGTTATTGTGTTGTGGAGAGTGGTGTAGAGCTGGGATGCTCTTGTTGGGTTGTGGAGAGTGGTGTAGTGCTGGGAGACTTTTGTTGGGTTGTGGAGAGTGGTCTAATGCTGAGATACGGTTATTGGGTTGTGGAGAGTGGTGTAGGGCTGGGAGACTGTTGTTGGGTGTGGAGGGTGGTGTAACACTGGGAGACTGTTGTTGGGTGTGGAGAGTGGTGTAGTGCTGGGAGACTGTTATTGTGTTGTGGAGAGTGGTGTAACACTGGGAGACTGTTGTTGGGTGTGGAGAGTAGTGTAGTGCTGGGAGACTGTTGCTGGGTTGTGGAGAGTGGCGTATCGCTGGGAGACAGTTGTTGGTTGTGGACAGTGGTGTAGTGCTGGGAGACTGTTATTGTGTTGTGGAGAGTGGCGTAACAGTGGGAGACTGTTGTGTTGTGGAGACTGGTGAGACACTGGGAGACTGTTGGTGGGTTGTGGAGAGTGGTGTACGGCTGGGAGACTGTTGTTGGGTGTGGAGAGTGGTGTAACACTGGGAGACTGTTGTTGGGTTGTGGAGAATGGTGTAGATCTGGGAGAAAGTTGTTGGTTTGTGGAGAGAGGTGTAACACTGGAAGATGTTATCGTTGGGTTGTGGAGAGTGGTGTAACACTAGGAGACTGTTATTGTGTTGTGGAGAGTGGTGTAGAGCTGGGATGCTCTTGTTGGGATGTGGAGAGTGGTGTAGTGCTGGGAGACTTTTGTTGGGTTGTGGAGAGTGGTCTAATGCTGAGATACGGTTATTGGGTTGTGGAGAGTGGTGTAGGGCTGGGAGACTGTTGTTGGGTGTGGAGAGTGGTGTAACACTAGGAGACTGTTGTTGGGTGTGGAGAGTGGTGTAGTGCTGGGAGACTGTTATTGTGTTGTGGAGAGTGGTGTAACACTGGGAGACTGTTGTTGGGTGTGGAGAGTAGTGTAGTGCTGGGAGACTGTTGTTGGGTTGTGGAGAGTGGCGTATCGCTGGGAGACAGTTGTTGGTTGTGGACAGTGGTGTAGTGCTGGGAGACTGTTGTTGGGTGTGGAGAGTAGTGTAGTGCTAGGAGACTGTTGTTGGGTTGTGGAGAGTGGTGTAACACTGGGAGACTGTTGTTGGTTGTGGAGAGAGGTGTAGTGCTGGGAGACAGTTGCTGGGTTGTGGAGAGTAGTGTAACACTGGGAGACTGTTGTTGGTTGCGGAGAGAGGTGTAGTGCTGGGAGACAGTTGCTGGGTTGTGGAGAGTGGTGTAGTGCTGGGAGACTGTTGTGTTGTGGAGAGTGGTGTAACACTGGGAGACTGTTGTTATGTTGTGGTGAGTGGTGTAATATTGGGAGACTGTCGTTGGGTTGTGGAGAGTGGTGTAATACTGGGATACTGTTGTTGGGTGTGGACAGAGGTGTATCACTAGGAGACTGTTGTTGGGTTGTGGAGAGTGGTGTAACACTAGGAGACTGTTGTGTTGTGGAGAGTGGTATAGTGCTGGGAGACTACTGTTGGTTGTGGAGAGTGGTGTGGTGCTGGGAAACTGCTGTTGGGTTGTGGAGAGTGGTGTAGGTCTGGGAGACTGTTATTGTGTTGTGGAGAGTGGCGTAACACTGGGAGACTGTTGTGTTGTGGAGACTGGTGAAACACTGGGAGACTGTTGGTGGGTTGTGGAGAGTGGTGTACGGCTGTGAGACTGTTGTTGTGTGTGGAGAGTGGTGTAACACTGGGAGACTGTTGTTGGGTGTGGAGAGTAGTGTAGTGCTGGGAGACTGTTGTTGGATTGTGGAGAGTGGCGTATCGCTGGGAGACAGTTGTTGCTTGTGGACAGTGGTGTAGTGCTGGGAGACTGTTGTTGGGTGTGGAGAGTAGTGTAACACTGGGAGACTGTTGGTTGTGGAGAGAGGTGTAGTGCTGGGAGACTACTGTTGGTTATGGAGAGTGGTGTAGTGCTGGGAGACTGCTGTTGGGTTGTGGAGAGTGGTGTAGTGCTGGGAGACTGCTATTGTGTTGTGGAGAGTGGTGTACAACTGGGAGACTGTTGGTGGGTTGTGGGGAGTGGTGTAACACTCTTAGACTGTTGTTTTGTGGAGAGTGGTGTAACACGACGAGAATGTTGTTGGGTTGTAGAGAGTGGTGTAACACTACGAGACTGTCGTTTGTTTGTGGAGAGCAGTGTAGAGCTGGGAGACTGTTGTTGGGTTGTGGAGAGTGGTGTAACACTGGGAGACTTTTGTTGGGTTGCGGAGAGTGGTGTAGAGCTGGGATACTCTTGTTGGGTTGTGGAGAGTGGTGTAGTGCTGGGAGACTTTTGTTGGGTTGTGGAGAGTGGTCTAATGCTGAGATACGGTTGTTGGGTTGTGGAGAGTGGTGTAGTGCTGGGAGACTGTTGTTGGGTTGTGGAGAGTGGTGTAACACTGGGAGGCTGTTGTGTTGTGGAGACTGGTGAAACACTGGGAGACTGTTGTTGGGTGTGGAGAGTAGTGTAGTGCTTGGAGACTGTTGTTGGATTGTGGAGAGTGGCGTATCGCTGGGAGACAGTTGTTGCTTGTGGACAGTGGTGTAGTGCTGGGAGACTGTTGTTGGGTGTGGAGAGTAGTGTAACACTGGGAGACTGTTGTTGGTTGTGGAGAGAGGTGTACTGCTGGGAGACTACTGTTGGTTGTGGAGAGTGGTGTGGTGCTGGGAGACTGCTGTAGGGTTGCGGAGAGTGGTGTAGTGCTGGGAGACTGTTACTGTGTTGTGGAGGGTGGTGTAACACTGTGAGACTGTTGTTGTGTTGTGGAGAGTGGTGTAACCCTGGGAGACTGTTGGTGGGTTGTGGGGAGTGGTGTAACACTGGTAGACTGTTGGTGTGTTGTGGAGAGTGGTGTAAAACGAGGATATTGTTCTTGTGTTGTGGAGAGTGGTGTAACACTGGGAGACTGTTGTGTTGTGGAGAGTGGTGTAACACTGGGAGACTGTTGTGTTGTGGAGAGTGGTGTAACACTGGGAGACTATTGTTATGTTGTGGAGAGTGGTGTAATGTTGGGAGACCGTTGTTGGGTTGTGGAGAGTGGTGTAATGCCTGAATACTGTTGTTGGGTGTGGAGAGTGGTGTAACACTAGGAGACTGTTATTGTGTTGTGGAGAGTGGTGTAGAGCTGGGATACTGTTGTTGTGTTGTGGAGAGTGGTGTAGTGCTGGGAGACTGTTGTTTGGTTGTGGAGAGTGGTGTAACACTGGGGGACTGTAGTGTTGTGGAGAGTGGTATAGTGCTGGGAGACTACTGTTGGTTGTGGAGAGTGGTGTAGTGCTGGGAGACTGCTGTTGGGTTGTGGAGAGTGGTGTAGTTCTGGGAGACTTATTGTGTTGTGGAGAGAGGTGTAACACTGGAAGATGTTATCGTTGGGTTGTGGAGAGTGGTGTAACACTAGGAGACTGTTATTGTGTTGTGGAGAGTGGTGTAGAGCTGGGATGCTCTTGTTGGGTTGTGGAGAGTGGTGTAGTGCTGGGAGACTTTTGTTGGGTTGTGGAGAGTGGTCTAATGCTGAGATACGGTTATTGGGTTGTGGAGAGTGGTGTAGGGCTGGGAGACTGTTGTTGGGTGTGGAGAGTGGTGTAACACTAGGAGACTGTTGTTGGGTGTGGAGAGTGGTGTAGTGCTGGGAGACTGTTATTGTGTTGTGGATAGTGGTGTAACACTGGGAGACTGTTGTTGGGTGTGGAGAGTAGTGTAGTGCTGGGAGACTGTTGTTGGGTTGTGGAGAGTGGCGTATCGCTGGGAGACAGTTGTTGGTTGTGGACAGTGGTGTAGTGCTGGGAGACTGTTGTTGGGTGTGGAGAGTAGTGTAGTGCTAGGAGACTGTTGTTGGGTTGTGGAGAGTGGTGTAACACTGGGAGACTGTTGTTGGTTGTGGAGAGAGGTGTAGTGCTGGGAGACAGTTGCTGGGTTGTGGAGAGTAGTGTAACACTGGGAGACTGTTGTTGGTTGCGGAGAGAGGTGTAGTGCTGGGAGACAGTTGCTGGGTTGTGGAGAGTGGTGTAGTGCTGGGAGACTGTTGTGTTGTGGAGAGTGGTGTAACACTGGGAGACTGTTGTTATGTTGTGGTGAGTGGTGTAATATTGGGAGACTGTCGTTGGGTTGTGGAGAGTGGTGTAATACTGGGATACTGTTGTTGGGTGTGGACAGAGGTGTATCACTAGGAGACTGTTGTTGGGTTGTGGAGAGTGGTGTAACACTAGGAGACTGTTGTGTTGTGGAGAGTGGTATAGTGCTGGGAGACTACTGTTGGTTGTGGAGAGTGGTGTGGTGCTGGGAAACTGCTGTTGGGTTGTGGAGAGTGGTGTAGGTCTGGGAGACTGTTATTGTGTTGTGGAGAGTGGCGTAACACTGGGAGACTGTTGTGTTGTGGAGACTGGTGAAACACTGGGAGACTGTTGGTGGGTTGTGGAGAGTGGTGTACGGCTGTGAGACTGTTGTTGTGTGTGGAGAGTGGTGTAACACTGGGAGACTGTTGTTGGGTGTGGAGAGTAGTGTAGTGCTGGGAGACTGTTGTTGGATTGTGGAGAGTGGCGTATTGCTGGGAGACAGTTGTTGCTTGTGGACAGTGGTGTAGTGCTGGGAGACTGTTGTTGGGTGTGGAGAGTAGTGTAACACTGGGAGACTGTTGTTGGTTGTGGAGAGAGGTGTAGTGCTGGGAGACTACTGTTGGTTATGGAGAGTGGTGTAGTGCTGGGAGACTGCTGTTGGGTTGTGGAGAGTGGTGTAGTGCTGGGAGACTGCTATTGTGTTGTGGAGAGTGGTGTACAACTGGGAGACTGTTGGTGGGTTGTGGGGAGTGGTGTAACACTCTTAGACTGTTGTTTTGTGGAGAGTGGTGTAACACGACGAGAATGTTGTTGGGTTGTAGAGAGTGGTGTAACACTACGAGACTGTCGTTTGTTTGTGGAGAGCAGTGTAGAGCTGGGAGACTGTTGTTGGGTTGTGGAGAGTGGTGTAACACTGGGAGACTTTTGTTGGGTTGCGGAGAGTGGTGTAGAGCTGGGATACTCTTGTTGGGTTGTGGAGAATGGTGTAGTGCTGGGAGACTTTGGTTGGGTTGTGGAGAGTGGTCTAATGCTGAGATACGGTTGTTGGGTTGTGGAGAGTGGTGTAGTGCTGGGAGACTGTTGTTGGGTTGTGGAGAGTGGTGTAACACTGGGAGGCTGTTGTGTTGTGGAGACTGGTGAAACACTGGGAGACTGTTGTTGGGTGTGGAGAGTAGTGTAGTGCTTGGAGACTGTTGTTGGATTGTGGAGAGTGGCGTATCGCTGGGAGACAGTTGTTGCTTGTGGACAGTGGTGTAGTGCTGGGAGACTGTTGTTGGGTGTGGAGAGTAGTGTAACACTGGGAGACTGTTGTTGGTTGTGGAGAGAGGTGTACTGCTGGGAGACTACTGTTGGTTGTGGAGAGTGGTGTGGTGCTGGGAGACTGCTGTAGGGTTGCGGAGAGTGGTGTAGTGCTGGGAGACTGTTACTGTGTTGTGGAGGGTGGTGTAACACTGTGAGACTGTTGTTGTGTTGTGGAGAGTGGTGTAACCCTGGGAGACTGTTGGTGGGTTGTGGGGAGTGGTGTAACACTGGTAGACTGTTGGTGTGTTGTGGAGAGTGGTGTAAAACGAGGATATTGTTCTTGTGTTGTGGAGAGTGGTGTAACACTGGGAGACTGTTGTGTTGTGGAGAGTGGTGTAACACTGGGAGACTGTTGTGTTGTGGAGAGTGGTGTAACACTGGGAGACTATTGTTATGTTGTGGAGAGTGGTGTAATGTTGGGAGACCGTTGTTGGGTTGTGGAGAGTGGTGTAATGCCTGAATACTGTTGTTGGGTGTGGAGAGTGGTGTAACACTAGGAGACTGTTATTGTGTTGTGGAGAGTGGTGTAGAGCTGGGATACTGTTGTTGTGTTGTGGAGAGTGGTGTAGTGCTGGGAGACTGTTGTTTGGTTGTGGAGAGTGGTGTAACACTGGGGGACTGTAGTGTTGTGGAGAGTGGTATAGTGCTGGGAGACTACTGTTGGTTGTGGAGAGTGGTGTAGTGCTGGGAGACTGCTGTAGGGTTGTGGAGAGTGGTGTAGTTCTGGGAGACTTATTGTGTTGTGGAGAGTGGTGTAACACTGGGAGACTGTTGTGTTGTGGAGACTGGTGTAACAATGGGAGACTGTTGGTAGGTTGTGGGGAGTGGTGTTACACTCTTAGACTGTTGTTGTGTTGTGGAGAGTGGTGTAACACTAGGAGACTGTTGTTGGTTTGTAGATAGTGGTGTAACACTAAGAGACTGTCGCTGGTTTGTGGAGAGCGGTGTAGAGCTGAGAGACTGTTGTTGGGTTGTGGAGAGTGGTGTAGTGCTGGGAGACTGTTGGGTTGTGGAGAGTGGTGTAACACTGGGAGACTGTTGTGTTGTGGAGAGCGCTGTAATGCTAGGAGACCGTTGTTGGTTTTTGGAGAGTCATGTAGAGCTGGGAGACTGTTGTTGTGTTGTGGAGAGCGTTGTAATGCTAGGAGACCGTTGTTGGTTTTTGGAGAGTCATGTAGAGCTGGGAGACTGTTGTTGCGTTGTAGAGAGTGTTGTAGCGCTGGGAGACTGTTGTTGGTTTGTGTAGAGTGGTGTAACACTGGGAGACTGTTGTTGAGTGTGGAGAGTGGTGCAACACTAGGAGAATGTTGGGTTCTGGAGAGTGGTGTAACACTAAGAGACTGTTGTTGGGTTGTGGACAATGGTGTAGAGCTGGGAGACTGTTGCTGCTTGTGGACAATGGTGTAGAGCTGGGAGACTGTTGCTGCTTGTGGAGAGTGGTATAGTGCTGGGAGACTTGTTTGTTATGGTGAGTGGGTACTGCTGGGAGACTGCTGTTGGGTTGTGGAGAGTGCTGTAGTACTGGGAGACTGTTATTGTGTTGTGGAGAGTGGTGTAAGACTGGGAGACTGTTGCTGTGTTGTGGAGAGCGTTGTAATGCTAGGAGACCGTTGTTGGTTTTTGGAGAGTCATGTAGAGCTGGGACTCTGTTGTTGGGTTGTAGAGAATGGTGTAGCACTGGGAGACTGTTGGGTATGGAGAGTGGTGAAGTGCTGGGAGACTGTTGTTTGGTGTGGAGAGAGGTGTATTACTAGGAGACTGTTGTTGGGTTGTGGAGAGAGGTGTAACACTGGGAGATGTTATCGTTGGGTTGTGGAGAGTGGTGTAACACTGAGAGACTGTTGTTGGGTTGTGGAGAGTGGTGTAACACTGGGAGATTATTGAGTTGTGGAGAGTGGTGTAACACTAGGAGACTGTTGTTGGGTTGTGGAGAATGGTGTAGATCTGGGAGAAATTTGTTGGTTTGTGGAGAGAGGTGTAACACTGGAAGATGTTATCGTTGGGTTGTGGAGAGTGGTGTAACATGAAGAGACTGTTATTGTGTTTTGGAGAGTGGTGTAACACTAGGAGACTGTTGTGTTGTGGAGACTGGTGTAACACTGGGAGACTGTTGGTGGGTTGTGGAGAGTGGTGTAGTGCTGGGAGACAGTTGTTGGGTTGTGGAGAGTGGTGTAACACTGGGGGACTGTTGTGTTGTGGAGAGTGGTATAGTGATGGGAGACTACTGTTGGTTGTGGAGAGTGGTGTAGTGCTGGGAGACTGCTGTTGGGTTGTGGAGAGTGGTGTAGTGCTGGGAGACTGTTGTTGGGTGTGGAGAGTAGTGTAGTGCTAGGAGACTGTTGTTGGGTTGTGGAAAGTGGTGTAGCGCTGGGAGACTGCTGTAGGGTTGCGGAGAGTGGTGTAGTGCTGGGAGAATGTTACTGTGTTGTGGAGGGTGGTGTAACACTGTGAGACTGTTGTTGTGTTGTGGAGAGTGGTGTAACCCTGGGAGACTGTTGGTGTGTTGTGGGGAGTGGTGTAACACTGGTAGACTGTTGGTGTGTTGTGGAGAGTGGTGTAAAACGAGGATATTGTTCTTGTGTTGTGGAGAGTGGTGTAACACTGGGAGACTGTTGTGTTGTGGAGAGTGGTGTAACACTGGGAGACTGTTGTGTTGTGGAGAGTGGTGTAACACTGGGAGACTATTGTTATGTTGTGGAGAGTGGTGTAATGTTGGGAGACCGTTGTTGGGTTGTGGAGAGTGGTGTAATGCCTGAATACTGTTGTTGGGTGTGGAGAGTGGTGTAACACTAGGAGACTGTTATTGTGTTGTGGAGAGTGGTGTAGAGCTGGGATACTGTTGTTGTGTTGTGGAGAGTGGTGTAGTGCTGGGAGACTGTTGTTTGGTTGTGGAGAGTGGTGTAACACTGGGGGACTGTAGTGTTGTGGAGAGTGGTATAGTGCTGGGAGACTACTGTTGGTTGTGGAGAGTGGTGTAGTGCTGGGAGACTGCTGTAGGGTTGTGGAGAGTGGTGTAGTTCTGGGAGACTTATTGTGTTGTGGAGAGTGGTGTAACACTGGGAGACTGTTGTGTTGTGGAGACTGGTGTAACAATGGGAGACTGTTGGTAGGTTGTGGGGAGTGGTGTTACACTCTTAGACTGTTGTTGTGTTGTGGAGAGTGGTGTAACACTAGGAGACTGTTGTTGGTTTGTAGAAAGTGGTGTAACACTAAGAGACTGTCGCTGGTTTGTGGAGAGCGGTGTAGAGCTGAGAGACTTGTTGGGTTGTGGAGAGTGGTGTAGTGCTGGGAGACTGTTGGGTTGTGGAGAGTGGTGTAACACTGGGAGACTGTTGTGTTGTGGAGAGCGCTGTAATGCTAGGAGACCGTTGTTGGTTTTTGGAGAGTCATGTAGAGCTGGGAGACTGTTGTTGTGTTGTGGAGAGCGTTGTAATGCTAGGAGACCGTTGTTGGTTTTTGGAGAGTCATGTAGAGCTGGGAGACTGTTGTTGCGTTGTAGAGAGTGTTGTAGCGCTGGGAGACTGTTGTTGGTTTGTGTAGAGTGGTGTAACACTGGGAGACTGTTGTTGAGTGTGGAGAGTGGTGCAACACTAGGAGAATGTTGGGTTCTGGAGAGTGGTGTAACACTAAGAGACTGTTGTTGGGTTGTGGACAATGGTGTAGAGCTGGGAGACTGTTGCTGCTTGTGGACAATGGTGTAGAGCTGGGAGACTGTTGCTGCTTGTGGAGAGTGGTATAGTGCTGGGAGACTTGTTTGTTATGGTGAGTGGGTACTGCTGGGAGACTGCTGTTGGGTTGTGGAGAGTGCTGTAGTACTGGGAGACTGTTATTGTGTTGTGGAGAGTGGTGTAAGACTGGGAGACTGTTGCTGTGTTGTGGAGAGCGTTGTAATGCTAGGAGACCGTTGTTGGTTTTTGGAGAGTCATGTAGAGCTGGGACTCTGTTGTTGGGTTGTAGAGAATGGTGTAGCACTGGGAGACTGTTGGGTATGGAGAGTGGTGAAGTGCTGGGAGACTGTTGTTTGGTGTGGAGAGAGGTGTATTACTAGGAGACTGTTGTTGGGTTGTGGAGAGAGGTGTAACACTGGGAGATGTTATCGTTGGGTTGTGGAGAGTGGTGTAACACTGAGAGACTGTTGTTGGGTTGTGGAGAGTGGTGTAACACTGGGAGATTATTGAGTTGTGGAGAGTGGTGTAACACTAGGAGACTGTTGTTGGGTTGTGGAGAATGGTGTAGATCTGGGAGAAATTTGTTGGTTTGTGGAGAGAGGTGTAACACTGGAAGATGTTATCGTTGGGTTGTGGAGAGTGGTGTAACATGAAGAGACTGTTATTGTGTTTTGGAGAGTGGTGTAACACTAGGAGACTGTTGTGTTGTGGAGACTGGTGTAACACTGGGAGACTGTTGGTGGGTTGTGGAGAGTGGTGTAGTGCTGGGAGACAGTTGTTGGGTTGTGGAGAGTGGTGTAACACTGGGGGACTGTTGTGTTGTGGAGAGTGGTATAGTGATGGGAGACTACTGTTGGTTGTGGAGAGTGGTGTAGTGCTGGGAGACTGCTGTTGGGTTGTGGAGAGTGGTGTAGTTCTGGGAGACTTATTGTGTTGTGGAGAGTGGTGTAACACTGGGAGACTGTTGTTGTGTTGTGGAGACTGGTGTAACAATGGGAGACTGTTGGTAGGTTGTGGGGAGTGGTGTAACACTCTTAGACTGTTGTTGTGTTGTGGAGAGTGGTGTAACACTAGGAGACTGTTGTTGGTTTGTAGAAAGTGGTGTAACACTAAGAGACTGTCGCTGGTTTGTGGAGAGAGGTGTAGTGCTGGGAGACAGTTGTTGGGTTGTGGAGAGTGGTGTAACACTGGGAGACTGTTGTTGGTTGTGGAGAGTGGTGTAGTGCTGGGAGACAGTTGTTGGGTTGTGGAGAGTGGTGTAACACTGCGAGACTGTTGTGTTGTGGAGAGTGGTATAGTGCTGGGAGACTACTGTTGGTTATGGAGAGTGGTGTAGTGCTGGGAGACTGCTGTTGTGTTGTGGAGAGTGGTGTAGTGCTGGGAGGCTGCTATTGTGTTGTGGACAGTGGTGTAAGAGTGGGAGACTGTTGCTGTGTTGTGGAGAGCGTTGTAATGCTAGGAGACCGTTGTTGGTTTTTGGAGAGTCATGTAGAGCTGGGACTCTGTTGTTGGGTTGTAGAGAGTGGTGTAGCACTGGGAGACTGTTGGGTATGGAGAGTGGTGAAGTGCTGGGAGACTGTTGTTTGGTGTGGAGAGAGGTTTATCACTAGGAGACTGTTGTTGGGTTGTGGAGAGTGGTGTAACACTAGGAGACTGTTATTGTGTTGTGGAGAGTGGTGTAGAGCTGGGATGCTCTTGTTGGGTTGTGGAGAGTGGTGTAGTGCTGAGAGACTTTTGTTGGGTTGTGGAGAGTGGTCTAATGCTGAGATACGGTTATTGGGTTGTGGTGTAGTGCTGGGAGACTGTTGTTGGGTGTGGAGAGTGGTGTAACACTGGGAGACTGTTGTTGGGTGTGGAGAGTGGTGTAGTGCTGGGAGACTGTTGTTGGGTTGTGGAGAGTGGTGTAACACTGGGAGACTGTTGGTTGTGGAGAGTGGTGTAGTTCTGGGAGACAGTCGTTGGGTTGTGGAGAGTGGTGTAACACTGGAAGACTGTTGTGTTGTGGAGAGTGGTATAGTGCTGGGAGTCTACTGTTGGTTGTGGAGAGTGGTGTAGTGCTGGGAAACTGCTGTTGGGTTGTGGAGAGTGGTGTAGTGCTGGGAGACTGTTATTGTGTTGTGGAGAGTGGTGTAACACTGGGAGACTATTGTGTTGTGGAGACTGGTGAAACACTGGGAGACTGTTGGTGGGTTGTGGGGAGTGGTGTACGGCTGGGAGACTGTTGTTGGGTGTGGAGAGTGGTGTAACACTGGGAGACTGTTGTTGGGTGTGGAGAGTAGTGTATGCTGGGAAACTACTGTTGGTTGTGGAGAGTGGTGTATTGCTGGGAAACTGCTGTTGGCTTGTGGAGAGTGGTGTAGTACTGGGAGACTGTTATTGTGTTGTGGATATTGGTGTAACACTGGGAGACTGTTGTGTTGTGGAGACTGGTGAAACACTGGGAGACTGTTGTTGGGTTGTGGAGAGTGGCGTATCGCTGGGAGACAGTTGTTGGTTGTGGACAGTGGTGTAGTGCTGGGAGACTGTTGTTGGGTGTGGAGAGTCGTGTAGTGCTAGGAGACTGTTGTTGATTTGTGGAGAGTGGTGTAACACTGGGAGACTGTTGTTGGTTGTGGAGAGAGGTGTAGTGCTGGGAGACAGTTGTTGGGTTGTGGAGAGTAGTGTAACACTGGGAGACTGTTGTTGGTTGTGGAGAGAGGTGTAGTGCTGGGAGACAGTTGTTGGGTTGTGGAGAGTGGTTTAGTGCTGGGAGACTTGGGTTGTGGAGAGTGGTGTAACACTGGGAGACTGTTGTGTTGTGGAGAGTGGTGTAATGTTGGGAGACTGTCGTTGGGTTGTGGAGAGTGGTGTCATACTGGGATACTGTTGTTGGGTGTGGAGAGAGGTGTATAACTAGGAGACTGTTGTTGGGTTGTGGAGAGTGGTGTAACACTAGGAGACTGTTGTGTTGTGGAGAGTGGTATAGTGCTGGGAGACTACTGTTGGTTGTGGAGAGTGGTGTAGTGCTGGGAAACTACTGTTGGGTTGTGGAGAGTGGTGTAGTGCTGGGAGACTGTTATTGTGTTGTGGAGAGTGGCGTAACACTAGGAGACTGTTGTTGTGTTGTGGAGACTAGTGTAACAATGGGAGACTGTTGGTAGGTTGTGGGGAGTGGTGTAACACTCTTAGACTGTTGTGTTGTGGAGAGTGGTGTAACACTAAGAGACTGTCGCTGGTTTGTGGAGAGCGGTGTAGAGCTGAGAGACTGTTGTTGGGTTGTGGAGACTGGTGTAGTGCTGGGAGACTGTGGGTTGTGGAGAGTGGCGTAACACTGGGAGACTGTTGTGTTGTGGAGAGTGGTGTAAAACTGGGAGACTATTGTTATGTTGTGGAGAGTGGTGTAATACTGGGATACTGTTGTTGGGTGTGGAGAGAGGTGTATCACTAGGAGACTGTTGTTGGGTTGTGGAGAGTGGTGTAACACCAGGAGACTGTTATTGTGTTGTGGAGAGTGGTGTAGTGCTGGGAGACTGTTGTTGGGTGTGGAGAGTAGTGTAGTGCTAGGAGACTGTTGTTGGGTTGTGGAAAGTGGTGTAGCGCTGGGAGACTGCTGTAGGGTTGCGGAGAGTGGTGTAGTGCTGGGAGACTGTTACTGTGTTGTGGAGGGTGGTGTAACACTGTGAGACTGTTGTTGTGTTGTGGAGAGTGGTGTAACCCTGGGAGACTGTTGGTGGGTTGTGGGGAGTGGTGTAACACTGGTAGACTGTTGGTGTGTTGTGGAGAGTGGTGTAACACTGGGAGACTGTTGTGTTGTGGAGAGTGGTGTAACACTGGGAGACTGTTGTGTTGTGGAGAGTGGTGTAACACTGGGAGACTATTGTTATGTTGTGGAGAGTGGTGTAATGTTGGGAGACCGTTGTTGGGTTGTGGAGAGTGGTGTAATGCCTGAATACTGTTGTTGGGTGTGGAGAGTGGTGTAACACTAGGAGACTGTTATTGTGTTGTGGAGAGTGGTGTAGAGCTGGGATACTGTTGTTGTGTTGTGGAGAGTGGTGTAGTGCTGGGAGACTGTTGTTGGGTTGTGGAGAGTGGTGTAACACTGGGAGACTGTTGTGTTGTGGAGAGCGCTGTAATGCTAGGAGACCGTTGTTGGTTTTTGGAGAGTCATGTAGAGCTGGGAGACTGTTGTTGTGTTGTGGAGAGCGTTGTAATGCTAGGAGACCGTTGTTGGTTTTTGGAGAGTCATGTAGAGCTGGGAGACTGTTGTTGCGTTGTAGAGAGTGTTGTAGCGCTGGGAGACTGTTGTTGGTTTGTGGAGAGTGTTGTAGCGCTGGGAGACTCTTGTTGGTTTGTGGAGAGTGGTGTAACACTGGGAGACTGTTGTTGAGTGTGGAGAGTGGTGCAACACTAGGAGAATGTTGGGTTCTGGAGAGTTGTGTAACACTAAGAGACTGTTGTTGGGTTGTGGACAATGGTGTAGAGCTGGGAGACTGTTGCTGCTTGTGGAGAGTGGTATCGTACTGGGAGACTTGTTTGTTATGGTGAGTGGTGTACTGCTGGGAGGCTGCTGTTGGGTTGTGGAGAGTGCTGTAGTACTGGGAGACTGTTATTGTGTTGTGGACAGTGGTGTAAGAGTGGGAGACTGTTGCTGTGTTGTGGAGAGCGTTGTAATGCTAGGAGACCGTTGTTGGTTTTTGGAGAGTCATGTAGAGCTGGGACTCTGTTGTTGGGTTGTAGAGAGTGGTGTAGCACTGGGAGACTGTTGGGTATGGAGAGTGGTGAAGTGCTGGGAGACTGTTGTTTGGTTTGGAGAGAGGTTTATCACTAGGAGACTGTTGTTGGGTTGTGGAGAGTGGTGTAACACTAGGAGACTGTTATTGTGTTGTGGAGAGTGGTGTAGAGCTGGGATGCTCTTGTTGGGTTGTGGAGAGTGGTGTAGTGCTGGGAGACTTTTGTTGGGTTGTGGAGAGTGGTCTAATGCTGAGATACGGTTATTGGGTTGTGGAGAGTGGTGTAGTGCTGGGAGACTGTTGTTGGGTTGTGGAGAGTGGTGTAACACTGGGGGACTGTAGTGTTGTGGAGAGTGGTATAGTGCTGGGAGACTACTGTTGGTTGTGGAGAGTGGTGTAGTGCTGGGAGACTGCTGTAGGGTTGTGGAGAGTGGTGTAGTTCTGGGAGACTTATTGTGTTGTGGAGAGTGGTGTAACACTGGGAGACTGTTGTGTTGTGGAGACTGGTGTAACAATGGGAGACTGTTGGTAGGTTGTGGGGAGTGGTGTTACACTCTTAGACTGTTGTTGTGTTGTGGAGAGTGGTGTAACACTAGGAGACTGTTGTTGGTTTGTAGATAGTGGTGTAACACTAAGAGACTGTCGCTGGTTTGTGGAGAGCGGTGTAGAGCTGAGAGACTGTTGTTGGGTTGTGGAGAGTGGTGTAGTGCTGGGAGACTGTTGGGTTGTGGAGAGTGGTGTAACACTGGGAGACTGTTGTGTTGTGGAGAGCGCTGTAATGCTAGGAGACCGTTGTTGGTTTTTGGAGAGTCATGTAGAGCTGGGAGACTGTTGTTGTGTTGTGGAGAGCGTTGTAATGCTAGGAGACCGTTGTTGGTTTTTGGAGAGTCATGTAGAGCTGGGAGACTGTTGTTGCGTTGTAGAGAGTGTTGTAGCGCTGGGAGACTGTTGTTGGTTTGTGTAGAGTGGTGTAACACTGGGAGACTGTTGTTGAGTGTGGAGAGTGGTGCAACACTAGGAGAATGTTGGGTTCTGGAGAGTGGTGTAACACTAAGAGACTGTTGTTGGGTTGTGGACAATGGTGTAGAGCTGGGAGACTGTTGCTGCTTGTGGACAATGGTGTAGAGCTGGGAGACTGTTGCTGCTTGTGGAGAGTGGTATAGTGCTGGGAGACTTGTTTGTTATGGTGAGTGGGTACTGCTGGGAGACTGCTGTTGGGTTGTGGAGAGTGCTGTAGTACTGGGAGACTGTTATTGTGTTGTGGAGAGTGGTGTAAGACTGGGAGACTGTTGCTGTGTTGTGGAGAGCGTTGTAATGCTAGGAGACCGTTGTTGGTTTTTGGAGAGTCATGTAGAGCTGGGACTCTGTTGTTGGGTTGTAGAGAATGGTGTAGCACTGGGAGACTGTTGGGTATGGAGAGTGGTGAAGTGCTGGGAGACTGTTGTTTGGTGTGGAGAGAGGTGTATTACTAGGAGACTGTTGTTGGGTTGTGGAGAGAGGTGTAACACTGGGAGATGTTATCGTTGGGTTGTGGAGAGTGGTGTAACACTGAGAGACTGTTGTTGGGTTGTGGAGAGTGGTGTAACACTGGGAGATTATTGAGTTGTGGAGAGTGGTGTAACACTAGGAGACTGTTGTTGGGTTGTGGAGAATGGTGTAGATCTGGGAGAAATTTGTTGGTTTGTGGAGAGAGGTGTAACACTGGAAGATGTTATCGTTGGGTTGTGGAGAGTGGTGTAACATGAAGAGACTGTTATTGTGTTTTGGAGAGTGGTGTAACACTAGGAGACTGTTGTGTTGTGGAGACTGGTGTAACACTGGGAGACTGTTGGTGGGTTGTGGAGAGTGGTGTAGTGCTGGGAGACAGTTGTTGGGTTGTGGAGAGTGGTGTAACACTGGGGGACTGTTGTGTTGTGGAGAGTGGTATAGTGATGGGAGACTACTGTTGGTTGTGGAGAGTGGTGTAGTGCTGGGAGACTGCTGTTGGGTTGTGGAGAGTGGTGTAGTGCTGGGAGACTGTTGTTGGGTGTGGAGAGTAGTGTAGTGCTAGGAGACTGTTGTTGGGTTGTGGAAAGTGGTGTAGCGCTGGGAGACTGCTGTAGGGTTGCGGAGAGTGGTGTAGTGCTGGGAGAATGTTACTGTGTTGTGGAGGGTGGTGTAACACTGTGAGACTGTTGTTGTGTTGTGGAGAGTGGTGTAACCCTGGGAGACTGTTGGTGGGTTGTGGGGAGTGGTGTAACACTGGTAGACTGTTGGTGTGTTGTGGAGAGTGGTGTAAAACGAGGATATTGTTCTTGTGTTGTGGAGAGTGGTGTAACACTGGGAGACTGTTGTGTTGTGGAGAGTGGTGTAACACTGGGAGACTGTTGTGTTGTGGAGAGTGGTGTAACACTGGGAGACTATTGTTATGTTGTGGAGAGTGGTGTAATGTTGGGAGACCGTTGTTGGGTTGTGGAGAGTGGTGTAATGCCTGAATACTGTTGTTGGGTGTGGAGAGTGGTGTAACACTAGGAGACTGTTATTGTGTTGTGGAGAGTGGTGTAGAGCTGGGATACTGTTGTTGTGTTGTGGAGAGTGGTGTAGTGCTGGGAGACTGTTGTTTGGTTGTGGAGAGTGGTGTAACACTGGGGGACTGTAGTGTTGTGGAGAGTGGTATAGTGCTGGGAGACTACTGTTGGTTGTGGAGAGTGGTGTAGTGCTGGGAGACTGCTGTAGGGTTGTGGAGAGTGGTGTAGTTCTGGGAGACTTATTGTGTTGTGGAGAGTGGTGTAACACTGGGAGACTGTTGTGTTGTGGAGACTGGTGTAACAATGGGAGACTGTTGGTAGGTTGTGGGGAGTGGTGTTACACTCTTAGACTGTTGTTGTGTTGTGGAGAGTGGTGTAACACTAGGAGACTGTTGTTGGTTTGTAGAAAGTGGTGTAACACTAAGAGACTGTCGCTGGTTTGTGGAGAGCGGTGTAGAGCTGAGAGACTTGTTGGGTTGTGGAGAGTGGTGTAGTGCTGGGAGACTGTTGGGTTGTGGAGAGTGGTGTAACACTGGGAGACTGTTGTGTTGTGGAGAGCGCTGTAATGCTAGGAGACCGTTGTTGGTTTTTGGAGAGTCATGTAGAGCTGGGAGACTGTTGTTGTGTTGTGGAGAGCGTTGTAATGCTAGGAGACCGTTGTTGGTTTTTGGAGAGTCATGTAGAGCTGGGAGACTGTTGTTGCGTTGTAGAGAGTGTTGTAGCGCTGGGAGACTGTTGTTGGTTTGTGTAGAGTGGTGTAACACTGGGAGACTGTTGTTGAGTGTGGAGAGTGGTGCAACACTAGGAGAATGTTGGGTTCTGGAGAGTGGTGTAACACTAAGAGACTGTTGTTGGGTTGTGGACAATGGTGTAGAGCTGGGAGACTGTTGCTGCTTGTGGACAATGGTGTAGAGCTGGGAGACTGTTGCTGCTTGTGGAGAGTGGTATAGTGCTGGGAGACTTGTTTGTTATGGTGAGTGGGTACTGCTGGGAGACTGCTGTTGGGTTGTGGAGAGTGCTGTAGTACTGGGAGACTGTTATTGTGTTGTGGAGAGTGGTGTAAGACTGGGAGACTGTTGCTGTGTTGTGGAGAGCGTTGTAATGCTAGGAGACCGTTGTTGGTTTTTGGAGAGTCATGTAGAGCTGGGACTCTGTTGTTGGGTTGTAGAGAATGGTGTAGCACTGGGAGACTGTTGGGTATGGAGAGTGGTGAAGTGCTGGGAGACTGTTGTTTGGTGTGGAGAGAGGTGTATTACTAGGAGACTGTTGTTGGGTTGTGGAGAGAGGTGTAACACTGGGAGATGTTATCGTTGGGTTGTGGAGAGTGGTGTAACACTGAGAGACTGTTGTTGGGTTGTGGAGAGTGGTGTAACACTGGGAGATTATTGAGTTGTGGAGAGTGGTGTAACACTAGGAGACTGTTGTTGGGTTGTGGAGAATGGTGTAGATCTGGGAGAAATTTGTTGGTTTGTGGAGAGAGGTGTAACACTGGAAGATGTTATCGTTGGGTTGTGGAGAGTGGTGTAACATGAAGAGACTGTTATTGTGTTTTGGAGAGTGGTGTAACACTAGGAGACTGTTGTGTTGTGGAGACTGGTGTAACACTGGGAGACTGTTGGTGGGTTGTGGAGAGTGGTGTAGTGCTGGGAGACAGTTGTTGGGTTGTGGAGAGTGGTGTAACACTGGGGGACTGTTGTGTTGTGGAGAGTGGTATAGTGATGGGAGACTACTGTTGGTTGTGGAGAGTGGTGTAGTGCTGGGAGACTGCTGTTGGGTTGTGGAGAGTGGTGTAGTTCTGGGAGACTTATTGTGTTGTGGAGAGTGGTGTAACACTGGGAGACTGTTGTTGTGTTGTGGAGACTGGTGTAACAATGGGAGACTGTTGGTAGGTTGTGGGGAGTGGTGTAACACTCTTAGACTGTTGTTGTGTTGTGGAGAGTGGTGTAACACTAGGAGACTGTTGTTGGTTTGTAGAAAGTGGTGTAACACTAAGAGACTGTCGCTGGTTTGTGGAGAGAGGTGTAGTGCTGGGAGACAGTTGTTGGGTTGTGGAGAGTGGTGTAACACTGGGAGACTGTTGTTGGTTGTGGAGAGTGGTGTAGTGCTGGGAGACAGTTGTTGGGTTGTGGAGAGTGGTGTAACACTGCGAGACTGTTGTGTTGTGGAGAGTGGTATAGTGCTGGGAGACTACTGTTGGTTATGGAGAGTGGTGTAGTGCTGGGAGACTGCTGTTGTGTTGTGGAGAGTGGTGTAGTGCTGGGAGGCTGCTATTGTGTTGTGGACAGTGGTGTAAGAGTGGGAGACTGTTGCTGTGTTGTGGAGAGCGTTGTAATGCTAGGAGACCGTTGTTGGTTTTTGGAGAGTCATGTAGAGCTGGGACTCTGTTGTTGGGTTGTAGAGAGTGGTGTAGCACTGGGAGACTGTTGGGTATGGAGAGTGGTGAAGTGCTGGGAGACTGTTGTTTGGTGTGGAGAGAGGTTTATCACTAGGAGACTGTTGTTGGGTTGTGGAGAGTGGTGTAACACTAGGAGACTGTTATTGTGTTGTGGAGAGTGGTGTAGAGCTGGGATGCTCTTGTTGGGTTGTGGAGAGTGGTGTAGTGCTGAGAGACTTTTGTTGGGTTGTGGAGAGTGGTCTAATGCTGAGATACGGTTATTGGGTTGTGGTGTAGTGCTGGGAGACTGTTGTTGGGTGTGGAGAGTGGTGTAACACTGGGAGACTGTTGTTGGGTGTGGAGAGTGGTGTAGTGCTGGGAGACTGTTGTTGGGTTGTGGAGAGTGGTGTAACACTGGGAGACTGTTGGTTGTGGAGAGTGGTGTAGTTCTGGGAGACAGTCGTTGGGTTGTGGAGAGTGGTGTAACACTGGAAGACTGTTGTGTTGTGGAGAGTGGTATAGTGCTGGGAGTCTACTGTTGGTTGTGGAGAGTGGTGTAGTGCTGGGAAACTGCTGTTGGGTTGTGGAGAGTGGTGTAGTGCTGGGAGACTGTTATTGTGTTGTGGAGAGTGGTGTAACACTGGGAGACTATTGTGTTGTGGAGACTGGTGAAACACTGGGAGACTGTTGGTGGGTTGTGGGGAGTGGTGTACGGCTGGGAGACTGTTGTTGGGTGTGGAGAGTGGTGTAACACTGGGAGACTGTTGTTGGGTGTGGAGAGTAGTGTATGCTGGGAAACTACTGTTGGTTGTGGAGAGTGGTGTATTGCTGGGAAACTGCTGTTGGCTTGTGGAGAGTGGTGTAGTACTGGGAGACTGTTATTGTGTTGTGGATATTGGTGTAACACTGGGAGACTGTTGTGTTGTGGAGACTGGTGAAACACTGGGAGACTGTTGTTGGGTTGTGGAGAGTGGCGTATCGCTGGGAGACAGTTGTTGGTTGTGGACAGTGGTGTAGTGCTGGGAGACTGTTGTTGGGTGTGGAGAGTCGTGTAGTGCTAGGAGACTGTTGTTGATTTGTGGAGAGTGGTGTAACACTGGGAGACTGTTGTTGGTTGTGGAGAGAGGTGTAGTGCTGGGAGACAGTTGTTGGGTTGTGGAGAGTAGTGTAACACTGGGAGACTGTTGTTGGTTGTGGAGAGAGGTGTAGTGCTGGGAGACAGTTGTTGGGTTGTGGAGAGTGGTTTAGTGCTGGGAGACTTGGGTTGTGGAGAGTGGTGTAACACTGGGAGACTGTTGTGTTGTGGAGAGTGGTGTAATGTTGGGAGACTGTCGTTGGGTTGTGGAGAGTGGTGTCATACTGGGATACTGTTGTTGGGTGTGGAGAGAGGTGTATAACTAGGAGACTGTTGTTGGGTTGTGGAGAGTGGTGTAACACTAGGAGACTGTTGTGTTGTGGAGAGTGGTATAGTGCTGGGAGACTACTGTTGGTTGTGGAGAGTGGTGTAGTGCTGGGAAACTACTGTTGGGTTGTGGAGAGTGGTGTAGTGCTGGGAGACTGTTATTGTGTTGTGGAGAGTGGCGTAACACTAGGAGACTGTTGTTGTGTTGTGGAGACTAGTGTAACAATGGGAGACTGTTGGTAGGTTGTGGGGAGTGGTGTAACACTCTTAGACTGTTGTGTTGTGGAGAGTGGTGTAACACTAAGAGACTGTCGCTGGTTTGTGGAGAGCGGTGTAGAGCTGAGAGACTGTTGTTGGGTTGTGGAGACTGGTGTAGTGCTGGGAGACTGTGGGTTGTGGAGAGTGGCGTAACACTGGGAGACTGTTGTGTTGTGGAGAGTGGTGTAAAACTGGGAGACTATTGTTATGTTGTGGAGAGTGGTGTAATGTTGGGAGACTGTTGGGTTGTGGAGAGTGGTGTAATACTGGGATACTGTTGTTGGGTGTGGAGAGAGGTGTATCACTAGGAGACTGTTGTTGGGTTGTGGAGAGTGGTGTAACACCAGGAGACTGTTATTGTGTTGTGGAGAGTGGTGTAGTGCTGGGAGACTGTTGTTGGGTGTGGAGAGTAGTGTAGTGCTAGGAGACTGTTGTTGGGTTGTGGAAAGTGGTGTAGCGCTGGGAGACTGCTGTAGGGTTGCGGAGAGTGGTGTAGTGCTGGGAGACTGTTACTGTGTTGTGGAGGGTGGTGTAACACTGTGAGACTGTTGTTGTGTTGTGGAGAGTGGTGTAACCCTGGGAGACTGTTGGTGGGTTGTGGGGAGTGGTGTAACACTGGTAGACTGTTGGTGTGTTGTGGATAGTGGTGTAAAACGAGGATATTGTTCTTGTGTTGTGGAGAGTGGTGTAACACTGGGAGACTGTTGTGTTGTGGAGAGTGGTGTAACACTGGGAGACTGTTGTGTTGTGGAGAGTGGTGTAACACTGGGAGACTATTGTTATGTTGTGGAGAGTGGTGTAATGTTGGGAGACCGTTGTTGGGTTGTGGAGAGTGGTGTAATGCCTGAATACTGTTGTTGGGTGTGGAGAGTGGTGTAACACTAGGAGACTGTTATTGTGTTGTGGAGAGTGGTGTAGAGCTGGGATACTGTTGTTGTGTTGTGGAGAGTGGTGTAGTGCTGGGAGACTGTTGTTGGGTTGTGGAGAGTGGTGTAACACTGGGAGACTGTTGTGTTGTGGAGAGCGCTGTAATGCTAGGAGACCGTTGTTGGTTTTTGGAGAGTCATGTAGAGCTGGGAGACTGTTGTTGTGTTGTGGAGAGCGTTGTAATGCTAGGAGACCGTTGTTGGTTTTTGGAGAGTCATGTAGAGCTGGGAGACTGTTGTTGCGTTGTAGAGAGTGTTGTAGCGCTGGGAGACTGTTGTTGGTTTGTGGAGAGTGTTGTAGCGCTGGGAGACTCTTGTTGGTTTGTGGAGAGTGGTGTAACACTGGGAGACTGTTGTTGAGTGTGGAGAGTGGTGCAACACTAGGAGAATGTTGGGTTCTGGAGAGTTGTGTAACACTAAGAGACTGTTGTTGGGTTGTGGACAATGGTGTAGAGCTGGGAGACTGTTGCTGCTTGTGGAGAGTGGTATCGTACTGGGAGACTTGTTTGTTATGGTGAGTGGTGTACTGCTGGGAGGCTGCTGTTGGGTTGTGGAGAGTGCTGTAGTACTGGGAGACTGTTATTGTGTTGTGGACAGTGGTGTAAGAGTGGGAGACTGTTGCTGTGTTGTGGAGAGCGTTGTAATGCTAGGAGACCGTTGTTGGTTTTTGGAGAGTCATGTAGAGCTGGGACTCTGTTGTTGGGTTGTAGAGAGTGGTGTAGCACTGGGAGACTGTTGGGTATGGAGAGTGGTGAAGTGCTGGGAGACTGTTGTTTGGTTTGGAGAGAGGTTTATCACTAGGAGACTGTTGTTGGGTTGTGGAGAGTGGTGTAACACTAGGAGACTGTTATTGTGTTGTGGAGAGTGGTGTAGAGCTGGGATGCTCTTGTTGGGTTGTGGAGAGTGGTGTAGTGCTGGGAGACTTTTGTTGGGTTGTGGAGAGTGGTCTAATGCTGAGATACGGTTATTGGGTTGTGGAGAGTGGTGTAGTGCTGGGAGACTGTTGTTGGGTTGTGGAGAGTGGTGTAACACTAGGAGACTGTTATTGTGTTGTGGAGAGTGGTGTAGTGCTGGGAGACTGTTGTTGGGTGTGGAGAGTGGTGTAACACTGGGAGACTGTTGGTTGTGGACAGCGGTGCAGTTCTGGGAGACAGTTGTTGGGTTGTGGAGAGTGGTGTAACACTGGAATACTGTTGTGTTGTGGAGAGTGGTATAGTGCTGGGAGACTACTGTTGGTTGTGGAGAGTGGTGTATTGCTGGGAAACTGCTGTTGGGTTGTGGAGAGTGGTGTAGTGCTGGGAGACTGTTATTGTGTTGTGGATAGTGGTGTAACACTGGGAGACTGTTGTGTTGTGGAGACTGGTGAAACACTGGGAGACTGACTGTTGGTGGGTTGTGGGGAGTGGTGTACGGCTGGGAGACTGTTGTTGGGTGTGGAGCGTGGTGTAACACTGGGAGACTGTTGTTGGGTGTGGAGAGTGGTGTAGTGCTGGGAGACTGTTGTTGGGTTGTGGAGAGTGGCGTAACGCTGGGAGACAGTTGTTGGTTGTGGACAGTGGTGTAGTGCTGGGAGACTGTTGTTGGGTGTGGAGAGTAGTGTAGTGCTAGGAGACTGTTGTTGGGTTGTGGAGAGTGGTGTAACACTGGGAGACTGTTGTTGGTTGTGGAGAGAGGTGTAGTGCTGGGAGACAGTTGTTGGGTTGTGGAGAGTAGTGTAACACTGGGAGACTGTTATTGGTTGTGGAGAGTGGTGTAGAGCTGGGATACTCTTGTTGGGTTGTGGAGAGTGGTGTAGTGCTGGGAGACTTTTGTTGGGTTGTGGAGAGTGGTCTAATGCTGAGATACGGTTGTTGGGTTGTGGAGAGTGGTATAGGGCTGGGAGACTGTTGTTGGATGTGGAGAGTGGTGTAACACTGGGAGACTGTTGGTTGTGGAGAGCGGTGTAGTTCTGGGAGAGAGTTGTTGGGTTGTGGAGAGTGGTGTAACACTGGAATACTGTTGTGTTGTGGAGAGTGGTGTAGTGCTGGGAGACTGTTATTGTGTTGTGGAGAGTGGTGTAACACTGGGAGACTGTTGTGTTGTGGAGACTGGTGAAACACTGGGAGACTGTTGGTAGGTTGTGGGGAGTGGTGTAACACTCTTAGACTGTTGTTGTGTTGTGGAGAGTGGTGTAACACTAGGAGACTGTTGTTGGTTTGTAGAAAGTGGTGTAACACTAAGAGACTGTCGCTGGTTTGTGGAGAGCGGTGTAGAGCTGAGAGACTGTTGTTGGGTTGTGGAGAGTGGTGTAGTGCTGGGAGACTGTTGGCTTGTGGAGAGTGGTGTAACACTGGGAGACTGTTGTGTTGTGGAGAGTGGTGTAACACTGGGAGACTATTGTTATGTTGTGGAGAGTGGTGTAATGTTGGGAGACTGTTGTTGGGTTGTGGAGAGTGGTGTAATACTGGGATACTGTTGTTGGGTGTGGAGAGAGGTGTATCACTAGGAGACTGTTGTTGGGTTGTGGAGAGTGGTGTAACACCAGGAGACTGTTATTGTGTTGTGGAGAGTGGTGTAGAGCTGGGATACTCTTGTTGGGTTGTGGAGAGAGGTGTAGTACTGGGAGACTTTTGTTGGGTTGTGGAGAGTGGTCTAATGCTGAGATACGGTTGTTGGGTTGTGGAGAGTGGTGTAGGGCTGGCAGACTGTTGTTGGGTGTGGAGAGTGGTGTAACACTGGGAGACTGTTGTGTTGTGGAGACTGAAACACTGGGAGACTGTTAGTGGGTTGTGGGGAGTGGTGTACGGCTGGGAGACTGTTGTTGGGTGTGGAGAGTGGTTTAACACTGGGAGACTGTTGTTGGGTGTGGAGAGTGGCGTATCGCTGGGAGACAGTTGTTGGTTGTGGACAGTGGTGTAGTGCTGGGAGACTGTTGTTGGGTGTGGAGAGTAGTGTAGTGCTAGGAGATTGTTGTTGGGTTGTGGAGAGTGGTGTAACACTGGGAGACTGTTGTTGGTTGTGGAGAGAGGTGTAGTGCTGGGAGACAGTTGTTGGGTTGTAGAGAGTGGTGTAACACTACGAGACTGTCGTTTGTTTGTGGACAGCGGTGTAGAGCTGGGAGACTGTTGTGTTGTGGAGAGTTGTGTGACACTGGGAGACTATTGTTATGTTGTGGAGAGTGGTGTAATGTTGGGAGACTGTTGTTGGGTTGTGCAGAGAGGTGTAATGCTGGGATACTGTTGTTGGGTGTGGAGAGTGGTGTAGCACTAGGAGACTGTTATTGTGTTGTGGGGAGTTGTGTAGAGCTGGAATACTCTTGTTCGGTTGTGGAGAGTGCTATAGCACTGGGAGACTGTTGGGTATGGAGAGTGGTGAAGTGCTGGGAGACTTGTTTGGTGTGGAGAGAGTTGTATCACTAGGAGACTGTTGTTGGGTTGTGGAGAGTGGTGTAGTGCTGGGAGACTGTTGGGTTGTGGAGAGTGGTGTAACACTGGGAGACTGTTGTGTTGTGGAGAGCGCTGTAATGCTAGGAGACCGTTGTTGGTTTTTGGAGAGTCATGTAGAGCTGGGAGACTGTTGTTGTGTTGTGGAGAGCGTTGTAATGCTAGGAGACCGTTGTTGGTTTTTGGAGAGTCATGTAGAGCTGGGAGACTGTTGTTGCGTTGTAGAGAGTGTTGTAGCGCTGGGAGACTGTTGTTGGTTTGTGGAGAGTGTTGTAGCGCTGGGAGACTCTTGTTGGTTTGTGGAGAGTGGTGTAACACTGGGAGACTGTTGTTGAGTGTGGAGAGTGGTGCAACACTAGGAGAATGTTGGGTTCTGGAGAGTTGTGTAACACTAAGAGACTGTTGTTGGGTTGTGGACAATGGTGTAGAGCTGGGAGACTGTTGCTGCTTGTGGAGAGTGGTATCGTACTGGGAGACTTGTTTGTTATGGTGAGTGGTGTACTGCTGGGAGGCTGCTGTTGGGTTGTGGAGAGTGCTGTAGTACTGGGAGACTGTTATTGTGTTGTGGACAGTGGTGTAAGAGTGGGAGACTGTTGCTGTGTTGTGGAGAGCGTTGTAATGCTAGGAGACCGTTGTTGGTTTTTGGAGAGTCATGTAGAGCTGGGACTCTGTTGTTGCGTTGTAGAGAGTGGTGTAGCACTGGGAGACTGTTGGGTATGGAGAGTGGTGAAGTGCTGGGAGACTGTTGTTTGGTGTGGAGAGAGGTTTATCACTAGGAGACTGTTGTTGGGTTGTGGAGAGTGGTGTAACACTAGGAGACTGTTATTGTGTTGTGGAGAGTGGTGTAGAGCTGGGAGACTTTTGTTGGGTTGTGGAGAGTGGTCTAATGCTGAGATACGGTTATTGGGTTGTGGAGAGTGGTGTAGTGCTGGGAGACTGTTGTTGGGTTGTGGAGAGTGGTGTAACACTGGGAGACTGTTGGTTGTGGAGAGTGGTGTAGTTCTGGGAGACAGTTGTTGGGTTGTGGAGAGTGGTGTAACACTGGAAGACTGTTGGTGGGTTGTGGGGAGTGGTGTACGGCTGGGAGACTGTTGTTGGGTGTGGAGAGTGGTGTAACACTGGGAGACTGTTGTTGGGTGTGGAGAGTAGTGTATGCTGGGAAACTACTGTTGGTTGTGGAGAGTGGTGTATTGCTGGGAAACTGCTGTTGGCTTGTGGAGAGTGGTGTAGTGCTGGGAGACTGTTATTGTGTTGTGGATATTGGTGTAACACTGGGAGACTGTTGTGTTGTGGAGACTGGTGAAACACTGGGAGACTGTTGTTGGGTTGTGGAGAGTGGCGTATCGCTGGGAGACAGTTGTTGGTTGTGGACAGTGGTGTAGTGCTGGGAGACTGTTGTTGGGTGTGGAGAGTCGTGTAGTGCTAGGAGACTGTTGTTGATTTGTGGAGAGTGGTGTAACACTGGGAGACTGTTGTTGGTTGTGGAGGGAGGTGTAGTGCTGGGAGACAGTTGTTGGGTTGTGGAGAGTAGTGTAACACTGGGAGACTGTTGTTGGTTGTGGAGAGAGGTGTAGTGCTGGGAGACAGTTGTTGGGTTGTGGAGAGTGGTTTAGTGCTGGGAGACTTGGGTTGTGGAGAGTAGTGTAACACTGGGAGACTGTTGTGTTGTGGAGAGTGGTGTAATGTTGGGAGACTGTCGTTGGGTTGTGGAGAGTGGTGTCATACTGGGATACTGTTGGGTGTGGAGAGAGGTGTATCACTAGGAGACTGTTGTTGGGTTGTGGAGAGTGGTGTAACACTAGGAGACTGTTGTGTTGTGGAGAGTGGTATAGTGCTGGGAGACTACTGTTGGTTGTGGAGAGTGGTGTAGTGCTGGGAAACTACTGTTGGGTTGTGGAGAGTGGTGTAGTGCTGGGAGACTGTTATTGTGTTGTGGAGAGTGGCGTAACACTGGGAGACTGTTGTTGTGTTGTGCAGACTGGTGTAACAATGGGAGACTGTTGGTAGGTTGTGGGGAGTGGTGTAACACTCTTAGACTGTTGTGTTGTGGAGAGTGGTGTAACACTAAGAGACTGTCGCTGGTTTGTGGAGAGCGGTGTAGAGCTGAGAGACTGTTGTTGGGTTGTGGAGACTGGTGTAGTGCTGGGAGACTGTGGGTTGTGGAGAGTGGCGTAACACTGGGAGACTGTTGTGTTGTGGAGAGTGGTGTAATACTGGGATACTGTTGTTGGGTGTGGAGAGAGGTGTATCACTAGGAGACTGTTGTTGGGTTGTGGAGAGTGGTGTAACACCAGGAGACTGTTATTGTGTTGTGGAGAGTGGTGTAGTGCTGGGAGACTGTTGTTGGGTGTGGAGAGTAGTGTAGTGCTAGGAGACTGTTGTTGGGTTGTGGAAAGTGGTGTAGCGCTGGGAGACTGCTGTAGGGTTGCGGAGAGTGGTGTAGTGCTGGGAGAATGTTACTGTGTTGTGGAGGGTGGTGTAACACTGTGAGACTGTTGTTGTGTTGTGGAGAGTGGTGTAACCCTGGGAGACTGTTGGTGGGTTGTGGGGAGTGGTGTAACACTGGTAGACTGTTGGTGTGTTGTGGAGAGTGGTGTAAAACGAGGATATTGTTCTTGTGTTGTGGAGAGTGGTGTAACACTGGGAGACTGTTGTGTTGTGGAGAGTGGTGTAACACTGGGAGACTGTTGTGTTGTGGAGAGTGGTGTAACACTGGGAGACTATTGTTATGTTGTGGAGAGTGGTGTAATGTTGGGAGACCGTTGTTGGGTTGTGGAGAGTGGTGTAATGCCTGAATACTGTTGTTGGGTGTGGAGAGTGGTGTAACACTAGGAGACTGTTATTGTGTTGTGGAGAGTGGTGTAGTGCTGGGAGACTGTTGTTGGGTGTGGAGAGTGGTGTAACACTGGGAGACTGTTGGTTGTGGACAGCGGTGCAGTTCTGGGAGACAGTTGTTGGGTTGTGGAGAGTGGTGTAACACTGGAATACTGTTGTGTTGTGGAGAGTGGTATAGTGCTGGGAGACTACTGTTGGTTGTGGAGAGTGGTGTATTGCTGGGAAACTGCTGTTGGGTTGTGGAGAGTGGTGTAGTGCTGGGAGACTGTTATTGTGTTGTGGATAGTGGTGTAACACTGGGAGACTGTTGTGTTGTGGAGACTGGTGAAACACTGGGAGACTGACTGTTGGTGGGTTGTGGGGAGTGGTGTACGGCTGGGAGACGGTTGTTGGGTGTGGAGCGTGGTGTAACACTGGGAGACTGTTGTTGGGTGTGGAGAGTGGTGTAGTGCTGGGAGACTGTTGTTGGGTTGTGGAGAGTGGCGTAACGCTGGGAGACAGTTGTTGGTTGTGGACAGTGGTGTAGTGCTGGGAGACTGTTGTTGGGTGTGGAGAGTAGTGTAGTGCTAGGAGACTGTTGTTGGGTTGTGGAGAGTGGTGTAACACTGGGAGACTGTTGTTGGTTGTGGAGAGAGGTGTAGTGCTGGGAGACAGTTGTTGGGTTGTGGAGAGTAGTGTAACACTGGGAGACTGTTATTGGTTGTGGAGAGTGGTGTAGAGCTGGGATACTCTTGTTCGGTTGTGGAGAGTGGTGTAGTGCTGGGAGACTTTTGTTGGGTTGTGGAGAGTGGTCTAATGCTGAGATACGGTTGTTGGGTTGTGGAGAGTGGTATAGGGCTGGGAGACTGTTGTTGGATGTGGAGAGTGGTGTAACACTGGGAGACTGTTGGTTGTGGAGAGCGGTGTAGTTCTGGGAGAGAGTTGTTGGGTTGTGGAGAGTGGTGTAACACTGGAATACTGTTGTGTTGTGGAGAGTGGTGTAGTGCTGGGAGACTGTTATTGTGTTGTGGAGAGTGGTGTAACACTGGGAGACTGTTGTGTTGTGGAGACTGGTGAAACACTGGGAGACTGTTGGTAGGTTGTGGGGAGTGGTGTAACACTCTTAGACTGTTGTTGTGTTGTGGAGAGTGGTGTAACACTAGGAGACTGTTGTTGGTTTGTAGAAAGTGGTGTAACACTAAGAGACTGTCGCTGGTTTGTGGAGAGCGGTGTAGAGCTGAGAGACTGTTGTTGGGTTGTGGAGAGTGGTGTAGTGCTGGGAGACTGTTGGCTTGTGGAGAGTGGTGTAACACTGGGAGACTGTTGTGTTGTGGAGAGTGGTGTAACACTGGGAGACTATTGTTATGTTGTGGAGAGTGGTGTAATGTTGGGAGACTGTTGTTGGGTTGTGGAGAGTGGTGTAATACTGGGATACTGTTGTTGGGTGTGGAGAGAGGTGTTTCACTAGGAGACTGTTGTTGGGTTGTGGAGAGTGGTGTAACACCAGGAGACTGTTATTGTGTTGTGGAGAGTGGTGTAGAGCTGGGATACTCTTGTTGGGTTGTGGAGAGAGGTGTAGTACTGGGAGACTTTTGTTGGGTTGTGGAGAGTGGTCTAATGCTGAGATACGGTTGTTGGGTTGTGGAGAGTGGTGTAGGGCTGGCAGACTGTTGTTGGGTGTGGAGAGTGGTGTAACACTGGGAGACTGTTGTGTTGTGGAGACTGAAACACTGGGAGACTGTTAGTGGGTTGTGGGGAGTGGTGTACGGCTGGGAGACTGTTGTTGGGTGTGGAGAGTGGTTTAACACTGGGAGACTGTTGTTGGGTGTGGAGAGTGGCGTATCGCTGGGAGACAGTTGTTGGTTGTGGACAGTGGTGTAGTGCTGGGAGACTGTTGTTGGGTGTGGAGAGTAGTGTAGTGCTAGGAGATTGTTGTTGGGTTGTGGAGAGTGGTGTAACACTGGGAGACTGTTGTTGGTTGTGGAGAGAGGTGTAGTGCTGGGAGACAGTTGTTGGGTTGTAGAGAGTGGTGTAACACTACGAGACTGTCGTTTGTTTGTGGACAGCGGTGTAGAGCTGGGAGACTGTTGTGTTGTGGAGAGTTGTGTGACACTGGGAGACTATTGTTATGTTGTGGAGAGTGGTGTAATGTTGGGAGACTGTTGTTGGGTTGTGCAGAGAGGTGTAATGCTGGGATACTGTTGTTGGGTGTGGAGAGTGGTGTAGCACTAGGAGACTGTTATTGTGTTATGGGGAGTTGTGTAGAGCTGGAATACTCTTGTTCGGTTGTGGAGAGTGCTATAGCACTGGGAGACTGTTGGGTATGGAGAGTGGTGAAGTGCTGGGAGACTTGTTTGGTGTGGAGAGAGTTGTATCACTAGGAGACTGTTGTTGGGTTGTGGAGAGTGGTGTAACACTAGGAGACTGTTATTGTGTTGTGGAGAGTTGTGTAGAGCTGGGATGTTCTTGTTGGGTTGTGGAGAGTGGTGTTGTGCTGGGAGACTTTTGTTGGTTTGTGGAGAGTGGTCTAATGCTGAGATACGGTTATTGGGTTGTGGAGAGTGGTGTAGTGCTGGGAGACTGTTGTTGGGTGTGGAGAGTGGTGTAACACTGGGAGACTGTTGTTGGGTGTGGAGAGTGGTGTAGTGCTGGGAGACTTTTGTTGGGTTGTGGAGAGTGGTCTAATGCTGAGATACGGTTATTGGGTTGTGGAGAGTGGTGTAGGGCTGGGAGACTGTTGTTGGGTGTGGAGAGTGGTGTAACACTAGGAGACTGTTGTTGGGTGTGGAGAGTGGTGTAGTGCTGGGAGACTGTTATTGTGTTGTGGAGAGTGGTGTAACACTGGGAGACTACTGTTGGTTGTGGAGAGTGGTGTATTGCTGGGAAACTGCTGTTGGCTTGTGGAGAGTGGTGTAGTGCTGGGAGACTGTTATTGTGTTGTGGATATTGGTGTAACACTGGGAGACTGTTGTGTTGTGGAGACTGGTGAAACACTGGGAGACTGTTGTTGGGTTGTGGAGAGTGGCGTATCGCTGGGAGACAGTTGTTGGTTGTGGACAGTGGTGTAGTGCTGGGAGACTGTTGTTGGGTGTGGAGAGTCGTGTAGTGCTAGGAGACTGTTGTTGATTTGTGGAGAGTGGTGTAACACTGGGAGACTGTTGTTGGTTGTGGAGGGAGGTGTAGTGCTGGGAGACAGTTGTTGGGTTGTGGAGAGTGGTTTAGTGCTGGGAGACTTGGGTTGTGGAGAGTGGTGTAACACTGGGAGACTGTTGTGTTGTGGAGAGTGGTGTAATGTTGGGAGACTGTCGTTGGGTTGTGGAGAGTGGTGTCATACTGGGATACTGTTGGGTGTGGAGAGAGGTGTATCACTAGGAGACTGTTGTTGGGTTGTGGAGAGTGGTGTAACACTAGGAGACTGTTGTGTTGTGGAGAGTGGTATAGTGCTGGGAGACTACTGTTGGTTGTGGAGAGTGGTGTAGTGCTGGGAAACTACTGTTGGGTTGTGGAGAGTGGTGTAGTGCTGGGAGACTGTTGTTGGGTGTGGAGAGTGGTGTAACACTGGGAGACTGTTGGTTGTGGACAGCGGTGCAGTTCTGGGAGATAGTTGTTGGGTTGTGGAGAGTGGTGTAACACTGGAATACTGTTGTGTTGTGGAGAGTGGTATAGTGCTGGGAGACTACTGTTGGTTGTGGAGAGTGGTGTATTGCTGGGAAACTGCTGTTGGGTTGTGGAGAGTGGTGTAGTGCTGGGAGACTGTTATTGTGTTGTGGATAGTGGTGTAACACTGGGAGACTGTTGTGTTGTGGAGACTGGTGAAACACTGGGAGACTGACTGTTGGTGGGTTGTGGGGAGTGGTGTACGGCTGGGAGACTGTTGTTGGGTGTGGAGCGTGGTGTAACACTGGGAGACTGTTGTTGGGTGTGGAGAGTGGTGTAGTGCTGGGAGACTGTTGTTGGGTTGTGGAGAGTGGCGTAACGCTGGGAGACAGTTGTTGGTTGTGGACAGTGGTGTAGTGCTGGGAGACTGTTGTTGGGTGTGGAGAGTAGTGTAGTGCTAGGAGACTGTTGTTGGGTTGTGGAGAGTGGTGTAACACTGGGAGACTGTTGTTGGTTGTGGAGAGAGGTGTAGTGCTGGGAGACAGTTGTTGGGTTGTGGAGAGTAGTGTAACACTGGGAGACTGTTATTGGTTGTGGAGAGTGGTGTAGAGCTGGGATACTCTTGTTGGGTTGTGGAGAGTGGTGTAGTGCTGGGAGACTTTTGTTGGGTTGTGGAGAGTGGTCTAATGCTGAGATACGGTTGTTGGGTTGTGGAGAGTGGTATAGGGCTGGGAGACTGTTGTTGGATGTGGAGAGTGGTGTAACACTGGGAGACTGTTGGTTGTGGAGAGCGGTGTAGTTCTGGGAGAGAGTTGTTGGGTTGTGGAGAGTGGTGTAACACTGGAATACTGTTGTGTTGTGGAGAGTGGTGTAGTGCTGGGAGACTGTTATTGTGTTGTGGAGAGTGGTGTAACACTGGGAGACTGTTGTGTTGTGGAGACTGGTGAAACACTGGGAGACTGTTGGTAGGTTGTGGGGAGTGGTGTAACACTCTTAGACTGTTGTTGTGTTGTGGAGAGTGGTGTAACACTAGGAGACTGTTGTTGGTTTGTAGAAAGTGGTGTAACACTAAGAGACTGTCGCTGGTTTGTGGAGAGCGGTGTAGAGCTGAGAGACTGTTGTTGGGTTGTGGAGAGTGGTGTAGTGCTGGGAGACTGTTGGCTTGTGGAGAGTGGTGTAACACTGGGAGACTGTTGTGTTGTGGAGAGTGGTGTAACACTGGGAGACTATTGTTATGTTGTGGAGAGTGGTGTAATGTTGGGAGACTGTTGTTGGGTTGTGGAGAGTGGTGTAATACTGGGATACTGTTGTTGGGTGTGGAGAGAGGTGTATCACTAGGAGACTGTTGTTGGGTTGTGGAGAGTGGTGTAACACCAGGAGACTGTTATTGTGTTGTGGAGAGTGGTGTAGAGCTGGGATACTCTTGTTGGGTTGTGGAGAGAGGTGTAGTACTGGGAGACTTTTGTTGGGTTGTGGAGAGTGGTCTAATGCTGAGATACGGTTGTTGGGTTGTGGAGAGTGGTGTAGGGCTGGCAGACTGTTGTTGGGTGTGGAGAGTGGTGTAACACTGGGAGACTGTTGTGTTGTGGAGACTGAAACACTGGGAGACTGTTAGTGGGTTGTGGGGAGTGGTGTACGGCTGGGAGACTGTTGTTGGGTGTGGAGAGTGGTTTAACACTGGGAGACTGTTGTTGGGTGTGGAGAGTGGCGTATCGCTGGGAGACAGTTGTTGGTTGTGGACAGTGGTGTAGTGCTGGGAGACTGTTGTTGGGTGTGGAGAGTAGTGTAGTGCTAGGAGATTGTTGTTGGGTTGTGGAGAGTGGTGTAACACTGGGAGACTGTTGTTGGTTGTGGAGAGAGGTGTAGTGCTGGGAGACAGTTGTTGGGTTGTAGAGAGTGGTGTAACACTACGAGACTGTCGTTTGTTTGTGGACAGCGGTGTAGAGCTGGGAGACTGTTGTGTTGTGGAGAGTTGTGTGACACTGGGAGACTATTGTTATGTTGTGGAGAGTGGTGTAATGTTGGGAGACTGTTGTTGGGTTGTGCAGAGAGGTGTAATGCTGGGATACTGTTGTTGGGTGTGGAGAGTGGTGTAGCACTAGGAGACTGTTATTGTGTTGTGGGGAGTTGTGTAGAGCTGGAATACTCTTGTTCGGTTGTGGAGAGTGCTATAGCACTGGGAGACTGTTGGGTATGGAGAGTGGTGAAGTGCTGGGAGACTTGTTTGGTGTGGAGAGAGTTGTATCACTAGGAGACTGTTGTTGGGTTGTGGAGAGTGGTGTAACACTAGGAGACTGTTATTGTGTTGTGGAGAGTTGTGTAGAGCTGGGATGTTCTTGTTGGGTTGTGGAGAGTGGTGTTGTGCTGGGAGACTTTTGTTGGTTTGTGGAGAGTGGTCTAATGCTGAGATACGGTTATTGGGTTGTGGAGAGTGGTGTAGTGCTGGGAGACTGTTGTTGGGTGTGGAGAGTGGTGTAACACTGGGAGACTGTTGTTGGGTGTGGAGAGTGGTGTAGTGCTGGGAGACTTTTGTTGGGTTGTGGAGAGTGGTCTAATGCTGAGATACGGTTATTGGGTTGTGGAGAGTGGTGTAGGGCTGGGAGACTGTTGTTGGGTGTGGAGAGTGGTGTAACACTAGGAGACTGTTGTTGGGTGTGGAGAGTGGTGTAGTGCTGGGAGACTGTTATTGTGTTGTGGAGAGTGGTGTAACACTGGGAGACTGTTGTTGGGTGTGGAGAGTAGTGTAGTGCTGGGAGACTGTTGTTGGGTTGTGGAGAGTGGCGTATCGCTGGGAGACAGTTGTTGGTTGTGGACAGTGGTGTAGTGCTGGGAGACTGTTGTTGGGTGTGGAGAGTAGTGTAGTGCTAGGAGACTGTTGTTGGGTTGTGGAGAGTGGTGTAACACTGGGAGACTGTTGTTGGTTGTGGAGAGAGGTGTAGTGCTGGGAGACAGTTGCTGGGTTGTGGAGAGTAGTGTAACACTGGGAGACTGTTATTGGTTGTGGAGAGTGGTGTAGAGCTGGGATACTCTTGTTCGGTTGTGGAGAGTGGTGTAGTGCTGGGAGACTTTTGTTGGGTTGTGGAGAGTGGTCTAATGCTGAGATACGGTTGTTGGGTTGTGGAGAGTGGTATAGGGCTGGGAGACTGTTGTTGGATGTGGAGAGTGGTGTAACACTGGGAGACTGTTGGTTGTGGAGAGCGGTGTAGTTCTGGGAGAGAGTTGTTGGGTTGTGGAGAGTGGTGTAACACTGGAATACTGTTGTGTTGTGGAGAGTGGTGTAGTGCTGGGAGACTGTTATTGTGTTGTGGAGAGTGGTGTAACACTGGGAGACTGTTGTGTTGTGGAGACTGGTGAAACACTGGGAGACTGTTGGTAGGTTGTGGGGAGTGGTGTAACACTCTTAGACTGTTGTTGTGTTGTGGAGAGTGGTGTAACACTAGGAGACTGTTGTTGGTTTGTAGAAAGTGGTGTAACACTAAGAGACTGTCGCTGGTTTGTGGAGAGCGGTGTAGAGCTGAGAGACTGTTGTTGGGTTGTGGAGAGTGGTGTAGTGCTGGGAGACTGTTGGCTTGTGGAGAGTGGTGTAACACTGGGAGACTGTTGTGTTGTGGAGAGTGGTGTAACACTGGGAGACTATTGTTATGTTGTGGAGAGTGGTGTAATGTTGGGAGACTGTTGTTGGGTTGTGGAGAGTGGTGTAATACTGGGATACTGTTGTTGGGTGTGGAGAGAGGTGTATCACTAGGAGACTGTTGTTGGGTTGTGGAGAGTGGTGTAACACCAGGAGACTGTTATTGTGTTGTGGAGAGTGGTGTAGAGCTGGGATACTCTTGTTGGGTTGTGGAGAGAGGTGTAGTACTGGGAGACTTTTGTTGGGTTGTGGAGAGTGGTCTAATGCTGAGATACGGTTGTTGGGTTGTGGAGAGTGGTGTAGGGCTGGCAGACTGTTGTTGGGTGTGGAGAGTGGTGTAACACTGGGAGACTGTTGTGTTGTGGAGACTGAAACACTGGGAGACTGTTAGTGGGTTGTGGGGAGTGGTGTACGGCTGGGAGACTGTTGTTGGGTGTGGAGAGTGGTTTAACACTGGGAGACTGTTGTTGGGTGTGGAGAGTGGCGTATCGCTGGGAGACAGTTGTTGGTTGTGGACAGTGGTGTAGTGCTGGGAGACTGTTGTTGGGTGTGGAGAGTAGTGTAGTGCTAGGAGATTGTTGTTGGGTTGTGGAGAGTGGTGTAACACTGGGAGACTGTTGTTGGTTGTGGAGAGAGGTGTAGTGCTGGGAGACAGTTGTTGGGTTGTAAAGAGTGGTGTAACACTACGAGACTGTCGTTTGTTTGTGGACAGCGGTGTAGAGCTGGGAGACTGTTGTGTTGTGGAGAGTTGTGTGACACTGGGAGACTATTGTTATGTTGTGGAGAGTGGTGTAATGTTGGGAGACTGTTGTTGGGTTGTGCAGAGAGGTGTAATGCTGGGATACTGTTGTTGGGTGTGGAGAGTGGTGTAGCACTAGGAGACTGTTATTGTGTTGTGGGGAGTTGTGTAGAGCTGGAATACTCTTGTTCGGTTGTGGAGAGTGCTATAGCACTGGGAGACTGTTGGGTATGGAGAGTGGTGAAGTGCTGGGAGACTTGTTTGGTGTGGAGAGAGTTGTATCACTAGGAGACTGTTGTTGGGTTGTGGAGAGTGGTGTAACACTAGGAGACTGTTATTGTGTTGTGGAGAGTTGTGTAGAGCTGGGATGTTCTTGTTGGGTTGTGGAGAGTGGTGTTGTGCTGGGAGACTTTTGTTGGTTTGTGGAGAGTGGTCTAATGCTGAGATACGGTTATTGGGTTGTGGAGAGTGGTGTAGTGCTGGGAGACTGTTGTTGGGTGTGGAGAGTGGTGTAACACTGGGAGACTGTTGTTGGGTGTGGAGAGTGGTGTAGTGCTGGGAGACTTTTGTTGGGTTGTGGAGAGTGGTCTAATGCTGAGATACGGTTATTGGGTTGTGGAGAGTGGTGTAGGGCTGGGAGACTGTTGTTGGGTGTGGAGAGTGGTGTAACACTAGGAGACTGTTGTTGGGTGTGGAGAGTGGTGTAGTGCTGGGAGACTGTTATTGTGTTGTGGAGAGTGGTGTAACACTGGGAGACTGTTGTTGGGTGTGGAGAGTAGTGTAGTGCTGGGAGACTGTTGTTGGGTTGTGGAGAGTGGCGTATCGCTGGGAGACAGTTGTTGGTTGTGGACAGTGGTGTAGTGCTGGGAGACTGTTGTTGGGTGTGGAGAGTAGTGTAGTGCTAGGAGACTGTTGTTGGGTTGTGGAGAGTGGTGTAACACTGGGAGACTGTTGTTGGTTGTGGAGAGAGGTGTAGTGCTGGGAGACAGTTGCTGGGTTGTGGAGAGTAGTGTAACACTGGGAGACTGTTGTTGGTTGCGGAGAGAGGTGTAGTGCTGGGAGACAGTTGCTGGGTTGTGGAGAGTGGTGTAGTGCTGGGAGACTGTTGTGTTGTGGAGAGTGGTGTAACACTGGGAGACTGTTGTTATGTTGTGGTGAGTGGTGTAATATTGGGAGACTGTCGTTGGGTTGTGGAGAGTGGTGTAATACTGGGATACTGTTGTTGGGTGTGGACAGAGGTGTATCACTAGGAGACTGTTGTTGGGTTGTGGAGAGTGGTGTAACACTTGGAGACTGTTGTGTTGTGGAGAGTGGTATAGTGCTGGGAGACTACTGTTGGTTGTGGAGAGTGGTGTGGTGCTGGGAAACTGCTGTTGGGTTGTGGAGAGTGGTGTAGGTCTGGGAGACTGTTATTGTGTTGTGGAGAGTGGCGTAACACTGGGAGACTGTTGTGTTGTGGAGACTGGTGAAACACTGGGAGACTGTTGGTGGGTTGTGGAGAGTGGTGTACGGCTGTGAGACTGTTGTTGTGTGTGGAGAGTGGTGTAACACTGGGAGACTGTTGTTGGGTGTGGAGAGTAGTGTAGTGCTGGGAGACTGTTGTTGGATTGTGGAGAGTGGCGTATCGCTGGGAGACAGTTGTTGCTTGTGGACAGTGGTGTAGTGCTGGGAGACTGTTGTTGGGTGTGGAGAGTAGTGTAACACTGGGAGACTGTTGGTTGTGGAGAGAGGTGTAGTGCTGGGAGACTACTGTTGGTTATGGAGAGTGGTGTAGTGCTGGGAGACTGCTGTTGGGTTGTGGAGAGTGGTGTAGTGCTGGGAGACTGCTATTGTGTTGTGGAGAGTGGTGTACAACTGGGAGACTGTTGGTGGGTTGTGGGGAGTGGTGTAACACTCTTAGACTGTTGTTTTGTGGAGAGTGGTGTAACACGACGAGAATGTTGTTGGGTTGTAGAGAGTGGTGTAACACTACGAGACTGTCGTTTGTTTGTGGAGAGCAGTGTAGAGCTGGGAGACTGTTGTTGGGTTGTGGAGAGTGGTGTAACACTGGGAGACTTTTGTTGGGTTGCGGAGAGTGGTGTAGAGCTGGGATACTCTTGTTGGGTTGTGGAGAGTGGTGTAGTGCTGGGAGACTTTTGTTGGGTTGTGGAGAGTGGTCTAATGCTGAGATACGGTTGTTGGGTTGTGGAGAGTGGTGTAGTGCTGGGAGACTGTTGTTGGGTTGTGGAGAGTGGTGTAACACTGGGAGGCTGTTGTGTTGTGGAGACTGGTGAAACACTGGGAGACTGTTGTTGGGTGTGGAGAGTAGTGTAGTGCTTGGAGACTGTTGTTGGATTGTGGAGAGTGGCGTATCGCTGGGAGACAGTTGTTGCTTGTGGACAGTGGTGTAGTGCTGGGAGACTGTTGTTGGGTGTGGAGAGTAGTGTAACACTGGGAGACTGTTGTTGGTTGTGGAGAGAGGTGTACTGCTGGGAGACTACTGTTGGTTGTGGAGAGTGGTGTGGTGCTGGGAGACTGCTGTAGGGTTGCGGAGAGTGGTGTAGTGCTGGGAGACTGTTACTGTGTTGTGGAGGGTGGTGTAACACTGTGAGACTGTTGTTGTGTTGTGGAGAGTGGTGTAACCCTGGGAGACTGTTGGTGGGTTGTGGGGAGTGGTGTAACACTGGTAGACTGTTGGTGTGTTGTGGAGAGTGGTGTAAAACGAGGATATTGTTCTTGTGTTGTGGAGAGTGGTGTAACACTGGGAGACTGTTGTGTTGTGGAGAGTGGTGTAACACTGGGAGACTGTTGTGTTGTGGAGAGTGGTGTAACACTGGGAGACTATTGTTATGTTGTGGAGAGTGGTGTAATGTTGGGAGACCGTTGTTGGGTTGTGGAGAGTGGTGTAATGCCTGAATACTGTTGTTGGGTGTGGAGAGTGGTGTAACACTAGGAGACTGTTATTGTGTTGTGGAGAGTGGTGTAGAGCTGGGATACTGTTGTTGTGTTGTGGAGAGTGGTGTAGTGCTGGGAGACTGTTGTTTGGTTGTGGAGAGTGGTGTAACACTGGGGGACTGTAGTGTTGTGGAGAGTGGTATAGTGCTGGGAGACTACTGTTGGTTGTGGAGAGTGGTGTAGTGCTGGGAGACTGCTGTTGGGTTGTGGAGAGTGGTGTAGTTCTGGGAGACTTATTGTGTTGTGGAGAGAGGTGTAACACTGGAAGATGTTATCGTTGGGTTGTGGAGAGTGGTGTAACACTAGGAGACTGTTATTGTGTTGTGGAGAGTGGTGTAGAGCTGGGATGCTCTTGTTGGGTTGTGGAGAGTGGTGTAGTGCTGGGAGACTTTTGTTGGGTTGTGGAGAGTGGTCTAATGCTGAGATACGGTTATTGGGTTGTGGAGAGTGGTGTAGGGCTGGGAGACTGTTGTTGGGTGTGGAGAGTGGTGTAACACTAGGAGACTGTTGTTGGGTGTGGAGAGTGGTGTAGTGCTGGGAGACTGTTATTGTGTTGTGGATAGTGGTGTAACACTGGGAGACTGTTGTTGGGTGTGGAGAGTAGTGTAGTGCTGGGAGACTGTTGTTGGGTTGTGGAGAGTGGCGTATCGCTGGGAGACAGTTGTTGGTTGTGGACAGTGGTGTAGTGCTGGGAGACTGTTGTTGGGTGTGGAGAGTAGTGTAGTGCTAGGAGACTGTTGTTGGGTTGTGGAGAGTGGTGTAACACTGGGAGACTGTTGTTGGTTGTGGAGAGAGGTGTAGTGCTGGGAGACAGTTGCTGGGTTGTGGAGAGTAGTGTAACACTGGGAGACTGTTGTTGGTTGCGGAGAGAGGTGTAGTGCTGGGAGACAGTTGCTGGGTTGTGGAGAGTGGTGTAGTGCTGGGAGACTGTTGTGTTGTGGAGAGTGGTGTAATATTGGGAGACTGTCGTTGGGTTGTGGAGAGTGGTGTAATACTGGGATACTGTTGTTGGGTGTGGACAGAGGTGTATCACTAGGAGACTGTTGTTGGGTTGTGGAGAGTGGTGTAACACTAGGAGACTGTTGTGTTGTGGAGAGTGGTATAGTGCTGGGAGACTACTGTTGGTTGTGGAGAGTGGTGTGGTGCTGGGAAACTGCTGTTGGGTTGTGGAGAGTGGTGTAGGTCTGGGAGACTGTTATTGTGTTGTGGAGAGTGGCGTAACACTGGGAGACTGTTGTGTTGTGGAGACTGGTGAAACACTGGGAGACTGTTGGTGGGTTGTGGAGAGTGGTGTACGGCTGTGAGACTGTTGTTGTGTGTGGAGAGTGGTGTAACACTGGGAGACTGTTGTTGGGTGTGGAGAGTAGTGTAGTGCTGGGAGACTGTTGTTGGATTGTGGAGAGTGGCGTATCGCTGGGAGACAGTTGTTGCTTGTGGACAGTGGTGTAGTGCTGGGAGACTGTTGTTGGGTGTGGAGAGTAGTGTAACACTGGGAGACTGTTGTTGGTTGTGGAGAGAGGTGTAGAGCTGGGAGACTGTTGTTGGGTGTGGAGAGTAGTGTAACACTGGGAGACTGTTGGTTGTGGAGAGAGGTGTAGTGCTGGGAGACTACTGTTGGTTATGGAGAGTGGTGTAGTGCTGGGAGACTGCTGTTGGGTTGTGGAGAGTGGTGTAGTGCTGGGAGACTGCTATTGTGTTGTGGAGAGTGGTGTACAACTGGGAGACTGTTGGTGGGTTGTGGGGAGTGGTGTAACACTCTTAGACTGTTGTTTTGTGGAGAGTGGTGTAACACGACGAGAATGTTGTTGGGTTGTAGAGAGTGGTGTAACACTACGAGACTGTCGTTTGTTTGTGGAGAGCAGTGTAGAGCTGGGAGACTGTTGTTGGGTTGTGGAGAGTGGTGTAACACTGGGAGACTTTTGTTGGGTTGCGGAGAGTGGTGTAGAGCTGGGATACTCTTGTTGGGTTGTGGAGAATGGTGTAGTGCTGGGAGACTTTGGTTGGGTTGTGGAGAGTGGTCTAATGCTGAGATACGGTTGTTAGGTTGTGGAGAGTGGTGTAGTGCTGGGAGACTGTTGTTGGGTTGTGGAGAGTGGTGTAACACTGGGAGGCTGTTGTGTTGTGGAGACTGGTGAAACACTGGGAGACTGTTGTTGGGTGTGGAGAGTAGTGTAGTGCTTGGAGACTGTTGTTGGATTGTGGAGAGTGGCGTATCGCTGGGAGACAGTTGTTGCTTGTGGACAGTGGTGTATTGCTGGGAGACTGTTGTTGGGTGTGGAGAGTAGTGTAACACTGGGAGACTGTTGTTGGTTGTGGAGAGAGGTGTACTGCTGGGAGACTACTGTTGGTTGTGGAGAGTGGTGTGGTGCTGGGAGACTGCTGTAGGGTTGCGGAGAGTGGTGTAGTGCTGGGAGACTGTTACTGTGTTGTGGAGGGTGGTGTAACACTGTGAGACTGTTGTTGTGTTGTGGAGAGTGGTGTAACCCTGGGAGACTGTTGGTGGGTTGTGGGGAGTGGTGTAACACTGGTAGACTGTTGGTGTGTTGTGGAGAGTGGTGTAAAACGAGGATATTGTTCTTGTGTTGTGGAGAGTGGTGTAACACTGGGAGACTGTTGTGTTGTGGAGAGTGGTGTAACACTGGGAGACTGTTGTGTTGTGGAGAGTGGTGTAACACTGGGAGACTATTGTTATGTTGTGGAGAGTGGTGTAATGTTGGGAGACCGTTGTTGGGTTGTGGAGAGTGGTGCAATGCCTGAATACTGTTGTTGGGTGTGGAGAGTGGTGTAACACTAGGAGACTGTTATTGTGTTGTGGAGAGTGGTGTAGAGCTGGGATACTGTTGTTGTGTTGTGGAGAGTGGTGTAGTGCTGGGAGACTGTTGTTTGGTTGTGGAGAGTGGTGTAACACTGGGGGACTGTAGTGTTGTGGAGAGTGGTATAGTGCTGGGAGACTACTGTTGGTTGTGGAGAGTGGTGTAGTGCTGGGAGACTGCTGTAGGGTTGTGGAGAGTGGTGTAGTTCTGGGAGACTTATTGTGTTGTGGAGAGTGGTGTAACACTGGGAGACTGTTGTGTTGTGGAGACTGGTGTAACAATGGGAGACTGTTGGTAGGTTGTGGGGAGTGGTGTTACACTCTTAGACTGTTGTTGTGTTGTGGAGAGTGGTGTAACACTAGGAGACTGTTGTTGGTTTGTAGAAAGTGGTGTAACACTAAGAGACTGTCGCTGGTTTGTGGAGAGCGGTGTAGAGCTGAGAGACTGTTGTTGGGTTGTGGAGAGTGGTGTAGTGCTGGGAGACTGTTGGGTTGTGGAGAGTGGTGTAACACTGGGAGACTGTTGTGTTGTGGAGAGCGCTGTAATGCTAGGAGACCGTTGTTGGTTTTTGGAGAGTCATGTAGAGCTGGGAGACTGTTGTTGTGTTGTGGAGAGCGTTGTAATGCTAGGAGACCGTTGTTGGTTTTTGGAGAGTCATGTAGAGCTGGGAGACTGTTGTTGCGTTGTAGAGAGTGTTGTAGCGCTGGGAGACTGTTGTTGGTTTGTGTAGAGTGGTGTAACACTGGGAGACTGTTGTTGAGTGTGGAGAGTGGTGCAACACTAGGAGAATGTTGGGTTCTGGAGAGTGGTGTAACACTAAGAGACTGTTGTTGGGTTGTGGACAATGGTGTAGAGCTGGGAGACTGTTGCTGCTTGTGGACAATGGTGTAGAGCTGGGAGACTGTTGCTGCTTGTGGAGAGTGGGAGAGTGCTGGGAGACTTGTTTGTTATGGTGAGTGGGTACTGCTGGGAGACTGCTGTTGGGTTGTGGAGAGTGCTGTAGTACTGGGAGACTGTTATTGTGTTGTGGAGAGTGGTGTAAGACTGGGAGACTGTTGCTGTGTTGTGGAGAGCGTTGTAATGCTAGGAGACCGTTGTTGGTTTTTGGAGAGTCATGTAGAGCTGGGACTCTGTTGTTGGGTTGTAGAGAATGGTGTAGCACTGGGAGACTGTTGGGTATGGAGAGTGGTGAAGTGCTGGGAGACTGTTGTATGGTGTGGAGAGAGGTGTATTACTAGGAGACTGTTGTTGGGTTGTGGAGAGAGGTGTAACACTGGGAGATGTTATCGTTGGGTTGTGGAGAGTGGTGTAACACTGAGAGACTGTTGTTGGGTTGTGGAGAGTGGTGTAACACTGGGAGATTATTGAGTTGTGGAGAGTGGTGTAACACTAGGAGACTGTTGTTGGGTTGTGGAGAATGGTGTAGATCTGGGAGAAATTTGTTGGTTTGTGGAGAGAGGTGTAACACTGGAAGATGTTATCGTTGGGTTGTGGAGAGTGGTGTAACATGAAGAGACTGTTATTGTGTTTTGGAGAGTGGTGTAACACTAGGAGACTGTTGTGTTGTGGAGACTGGTGTAACACTGGGAGACTGTTGGTGGGTTGTGGAGAGTGGTGTAGTGCTGGGAGACAGTTGTTGGGTTGTGGAGAGTGGTGTAACACTGGGGGACTGTTGTGTTGTGGAGAGTGGTATAGTGATGGGAGACTACTGTTGGTTGTGGAGAGTGGTGTAGTGCTGGGAGACTGCTGTTGGGTTGTGGAGAGTGGTGTAGTTCTGGGAGACTTATTGTGTTGTGGAGAGTGGTGTAACACTGGGAGACTGTTGTTGTGTTGTGGAGACTGGTGTAACAATGGGAGACTGTTGGTAGGTTGTGGGGAGTGGTGTAACACTCTTAGACTGTTGTTGTGTTGTGGAGAGTGGTGTAACACTAGGAGACTGTTGTTGGTTTGTAGAAAGTGGTGTAACACTAAGAGACTGTCGCTGGTTTGTGGAGAGAGGTGTAGTGCTGGGAGACAGTTGTTGGGTTGTGGAGAGTGGTGTAACACTGGGAGACTGTTGTTGGTTGTGGAGAGTGGTGTAGTGCTGGGAGACAGTTGTTGGGTTGTGGAGAGTGGTGTAACACTGCGAGACTGTTGTGTTGTGGAGAGTGGTATAGTGCTGGGAGACTACTGTTGGTTATGGAGAGTGGTGTAGTGCTTGGAGACTGCTGTTGTGTTGTGGAGAGTGGTGTAGTGCTGGGAGGCTGCTATTGTGTTGTGGACAGTGGTGTAAGAGTGGGAGACTGTTGCTGTGTTGTGGAGAGCGTTGTAATGCTAGGAGACCGTTGTTGGTTTTTGGAGAGTCATGTAGAGCTGGGACTCTGTTGTTGGGTTGTAGAGAGTGGTGTAGCACTGGGAGACTGTTGGGTATGGAGAGTGGTGAAGTGCTGGGAGACTGTTGTTTGGTGTGGAGAGAGGTTTATCACTAGGAGACTGTTGTTGGGTTGTGGAGAGTGGTGTAACACTAGGAGACTGTTATTGTGTTGTGGAGAGTGGTGTAGAGCTGGGATGCTCTTGTTGGGTTGTGGAGAGTGGTGTAGTGCTGAGAGACTTTTGTTGGGTTGTGGAGAGTGGTCTAATGCTGAGATACGGTTATTGGGTTGTGGAGAGTGGTGTAGTGCTGGGAGACTGTTGTTGGGTGTGGAGAGTGGTGTAACACTGGGAGACTGTTGTTGGGTGTGGAGAGTGGTGTAGTGCTGGGAGACTGTTGTTGGGTTGTGGAGAGTGGTGTAACACTGGGAGACTGTTGGTTGTGGAGAGTGGTGTAGTTCTGGGAGACAGTTGTTGGGTTGTGGAGAGTGGTGTAACACTGGAAGACTGTTGTGTTGTGGAGAGTGGTATAGTGCTGGGAGTCTACTGTTGGTTGTGGAGAGTGGTGTAGTGCTGGGAAACTGCTGTTGGGTTGTGGAGAGTGGTGTAGTGCTGGGAGACTGTTATTGTGTTGTGGAGAGTGGTGTAACACTGGGAGACTATTGTGTTGTGGAGACTGGTGAAACACTGGGAGACTGTTGGTGGGTTGTGGGGAGTGGTGTACGGCTGGGAGACTGTTGTTGGGTGTGGAGAGTGGTGTAACACTGGGAGACTGTTGTTGGGTGTGGAGAGTAGTGTATGCTGGGAAACTACTGTTGGTTGTGGAGAGTGGTGTATTGCTGGGAAACTGCTGTTGGCTTGTGGAGAGTGGTGTAGTACTGGGAGACTGTTATTGTGTTGTGGATATTGGTGTAACACTGGGAGACTGTTGTGTTGTGGAGACTGGTGAAACACTGGGAGACTGTTGTTGGGTTGTGGAGAGTGGCGTATCGCTGGGAGACAGTTGTTGGTTGTGGACAGTGGTGTAGTGCTGGGAGACTGTTGTTGGGTGTGGAGAGTCGTGTAGTGCTAGGAGACTGTTGTTGATTTGTGGAGAGTGGTGTAACACTGGGAGACTGTTGTTGGTTGTGGAGAGAGGTGTAGTGCTGGGAGACAGTTGTTGGGTTGTGGAGAGTAGTGTAACACTGGGAGACTGTTGTTGGTTGTGGAGAGAGGTGTAGTGCTGGGAGACAGTTGTTGGGTTGTGGAGAGTGGTTTAGTGCTGGGAGACTTGGGTTGTGGAGAGTGGTGTAACACTGGGAGACTGTTGTGTTGTGGAGAGTGGTGTAATGTTGGGAGACTGTCGTTGGGTTGTGGAGAGTGGTGTCATACTGGGATACTGTTGTTGGGTGTGGAGAGAGGTGTATAACTAGGAGACTGTTGTTGGGTTGTGGAGAGTGGTGTAACACTAGGAGACTGTTGTGTTGTGGAGAGTGGTATAGTGCTGGGAGACTACTGTTGGTTGTGGAGAGTGGTGTAGTGCTGGGAAACTACTGTTGGGTTGTGGAGAGTGGTGTAGTGCTGGGAGACTGTTATTGTGTTGTGGAGAGTGGCGTAACACTAGGAGACTGTTGTTGTGTTGTGGAGACTAGTGTAACAATGGGAGACTGTTGGTAGGTTGTGGGGAGTGGTGTAACACTCTTAGACTGTTGTGTTGTGGAGAGTGGTGTAACACTAAGAGACTGTCGCTGGTTTGTGGAGAGCGGTGTAGAGCTGAGAGACTGTTGTTGGGTTGTGGAGACTGGTGTAGTGCTGGGAGACTGTGGGTTGTGGAGAGTGGCGTAACACTGGGAGACTGTTGTGTTGTGGAGAGTGGTGTAAAACTGGGAGACTATTGTTATGTTGTGGAGAGTGGTGTAATACTGGGATACTGTTGTTGGGTGTGGAGAGAGGTGTATCACTAGGAGACTGTTGTTGGGTTGTGGAGAGTGGTGTAACACCAGGAGACTGTTATTGTGTTGTGGAGAGTGGTGTAGTGCTGGGAGACTGTTGTTGGGTGTGGAGAGTAGTGTAGTGCTAGGAGACTGTTGTTGGGTTGTGGAAAGTGGTGTAGCGCTGGGAGACTGCTGTAGGGTTGCGGAGAGTGGTGTAGTGCTGGGAGACTGTTACTGTGTTGTGGAGGGTGGTGTAACACTGTGAGACTGTTGTTGTGTTGTGGAGAGTGGTGTAACCCTGGGAGACTGTTGGTGGGTTGTGGGGAGTGGTGTAACACTGGTAGACTGTTGGTGTGTTGTGGATAGTGGTGTAAAACGAGGATTTTGTTCTTGTGTTGTGGAGAGTGGTGTAACACTGGGAGACTGTGGTGTTGTGGAGAGTGGTGTAACACTGGGAGACTGTTGTGTTGTGGAGAGTGGTGTAACACTGGGAGACTATTGTTATGTTGTGGAGAGTGGTGTAATGTTGGGAGACCGTTGTTGGGTTGTGGAGAGTGGTGTAATGCCTGAATACTGTTGTTGGGTGTGGAGAGTGGTGTAACACTAGGAGACTGTTATTGTGTTGTGGAGAGTGGTGTAGAGCTGGGATACTGTTGTTGTGTTGTGGAGAGTGGTGTAGTGCTGGGAGACTGTTGTTGGGTTGTGGAGAGTGGTGTAACACTGGGGGACTGTAGTGTTGTGGAGAGTGGTATAGTGCTGGGAGACTACTGTTGGTTGTGGAGAGTGGTGTAGCGCTGGGAGACTGCTGTTGGGTTGTGGAGAGTGGTGTAGTTCTGGGAGACTTATTGTGTTGTGGATAGTGGTGTAACACTGGGAGACTGTTGTGTTGTGGAGACTGGTGTAACAATGGGAGACTGTTGGTAGGTTGTGGGGAGTGGTGTTACACTCTTAGACTGTTGTTGTGTTGTGGAGAGTGGTGTAACACTAGGAGACTGTTGTTGGTTTGTAGAAAGTGGTGTAACACTAAGAGACTGTCGCTGGTTTGTGGAGAGCGGTGTAGAGCTGAGAGACTGTTGTTGGGTTGTGGAGAGTGGTGTAGTGCTGGGAGACTGTTGGGTTGTGGAGAGTGGTGTAACACTGGGAGACTGTTGTTTTGTGGAGAGCGCTGTAATGCTAGGAGACCGTTGTTGGTTTTTGGAGAGTCATGTAGAGCTGGGAGACTGTTGTTGTGTTGTGGAGAGCGTTGTAATGCTAGGAGACCGTTGTTGGTTTTTGGAGAGTCATGTAGATCTGGGAGACTGTTGTTGCGTTGTAGAGAGTGTTGTAGCGCTGGGAGACTTGTTGGTTTGTGTAGAGTGGTGTAACACTGGGAGACTGTTGTTGAGTGTGGAGAGTGGTGCAACACTAGGAGAATGTTGGGTTCTGGAGAGTGGTGTAACACTAAGAGACTGTTGTTGGGTTGTGGACAATGGTGTAGAGCTGGGAGACTGTTGCTGCTTGTGGACAATGGTGTAGAGCTGGGAGACTGTTGCTGCTTGTGGAGAGTGGTATAGTGCTGGGAGACTTGTTTGTTATGGTGAGTGGGTACTGCTGGGAGACTGCTGTTGGGTTGTGGAGAGTGCTGTAGTACTGGGAGACTGTTATTGTGTTGTGGAGAGTGGTGTAAGACTGGGAGACTGTTGCTGTGTTGTGGAGAGCGTTGTAATGCTAGGAGACCGTTGTTGGTTTTTGGAGAGTCATGTAGAGCTGGGACTCTGTTGTTGGGTTGTAGAGAATGGTGTAGCACTGGGAGACTGTTGGGTATGGAGAGTGGTGAAGTGCTGGGAGACTGTTGTTTGGTGTGGAGAGAGGTGTATTACTAGGAGACTGTTGTTGGGTTGTGGAGAGAGGTGTAACACTGGGAGATGTTATCGTTGGGTTGTGGAGAGTGGTGTAACACTGAGAGACTGTTGTTGGGTTGTGGAGAGTGGTGTAACACTGGGAGATTATTGAGCTGTGGAGAGTGGTGTAACACTAGGAGACTGTTGTTGGGTTGTGGAGAATGGTGTAGATCTGGGAGAAATTTGTTGGTTTGTGGAGAGAGGTGTAACACTGGAAGATGTTATCGTTGGGTTGTGGAGAGTGGTGTAACATGAAGAGACTGTTATTGTGTTTTGGAGAGTGGTGTAACACTAGGAGACTGTTGTGTTGTGGAGACTGGTGTAACACTGGGAGACTGTTGGTGGGTTGTGGAGAGTGGTGTAGTGCTGGGAGACAGTTGTTGGGTTGTGGAGAGTGGTGTAACACTGGGGGACTGTTGTGTTGTGGAGAGTGGTATAGTGATGGGAGACTACTGTTGGTTGTGGAGAGTGGTGTAGTGCTGGGAGACTGCTGTTGGGTTGTGGAGAGTGGTGTAGTTCTGGGAGACTTATTGTGTTGTGGAGAGTGGTGTAACACTGGGAGACTGTTGTGTTGTGGAGACTGGTGTAACAATGGGAGACTGTTGGTAGGTTGTGGGGAGTGGTGTAACACTCTTAGACTGTTGTTGCGTTGTGGAGAGTGGTGTAACACTAGGAGACTTGTTGGTTTGTAGAAAGTGGTGTAACACTAAGAGACTGTCGCTGGTTTGTGGAGAGAGGTGTAGTGCTGGGAGACAGTTGTTGGGTTGTGGAGAGTGGTGTAACACTGGGAGACTGTTGTTGGTTGTGGAGAGTGGTGTAGTGCTGGGAGACAGTTGTTGGGTTGTGGAGAGTGGTGTAACACTGGGAGACTGTTGTTGGTTGTGGAGAGTGGTGTAGTGCTGGGAGACAGTTGTTGGGTTGTGGAGAGTGGTGTAACACTGCGAGACTGTTGTGTTGTGGAGAGTGGTATAGTGCTGGGAGACTACTGTTGGTTATGGAGAGTGGTGTAGTGCTGGGAGACTGCTGTTGTGTTGTGGAGAGTGGTGTAGTGCTGGGAGGCTGCTATTGTGTTGTGGAGAGTGGTGTAACACTGGGAGACTGTTGTTGTGTTGTGGAGAGCGTTGTAATGCTAGGATACCGTTGTTGGTTTTTGGAGAGTCATGTAGAGCTGGGACTCTGTTGTTGGGTTGTAGAGAGTGGTGTAGCACTGGGAGACTGTTGGGTTTGGAGAGTGGTGAAGTGCTGGGAGACTGTTGTTGGGTTGTGGAGAGTGTTGTAGCGCTGGGAGACTCTTGTTGGTTTGTGGAGAGTGGTGTAACACTGGGAGACTGTTGTTGAGTGTGGAGAGTGGTGCAACACTAGGAGAATGTTGGGTTCTGGAGAGTTGTGTAACACTAAGAGACTGTTGTTGGGTTGTGGACAATGGTGTAGAGCTGGGAGACTGTTGCTGCTTGTGGAGAGTGGTATCGTACTGGGAGACTTGCTTGTTATGGTGAGTGGTGTACTGCTGGGAGGCTGCTGTTGGGTTGTGGAGAGTGCTGTAGTACTGGGAGACTGTTATTGTGTTGTGGACAGTGGTGTAAGAGTGGGAGACTGTTGCTGTGTTGTGGAGAGCGTTGTAATGCTAGGAGACCGTTGTTGGTTTTTGGAGAGTCATGTAGAGCTGGGACTCTGTTGTTGCGTTGTAGAGAGTGTTGTAGCACTGGGAGACTGTTGGGTATGGAGAGTGGTGAAGTGCTGGGAGACTGTTGTTTGGTGTGGAGAGAGGTTTATCACTAGGAGACTGTTGTTGGGTTGTGGAGAGTGGTGTAACACTAGGAGACTGTTATTGTGTTGTGGAGAGTGGTGTAGAGCTGGGATGCTCTTGTTGGGTTGTGGAGAGTGGTGTAGTGCTGGGAGACTTTTGTTGGGTTGTGGAGAGTGGTCTAATGCTGAGATACGGTTATTGGGTTGTGGAGAGTGGTGTAGTGCTGGGAGACTGTTGTTGGGTTGTGGAGAGTGGTGTAACACTGGGAGACTGTTGGTTGTGGAGAGTGGTGTAGTTCTGGGAGACAGTTGTTGGGTTGTGGAGAGTGGTGTAACACTGGAAGACTGTTGGTGGGTTGTGGGGAGTGGTGTACGGCTGGGAGACTGTTGTTGGGTGTGGAGAGTGGTGTAACACTGGGAGACTGTTGTTGGGTGTGGAGAGTAGTGTATGCTGGGAAACTACTGTTGGTTGTGGAGAGTGGTGTATTGCTGGGAAACTGCTGTTGGCTTGTGGAGAGTGGTGTAGTGCTGGGAGACTGTTATTGTGTTGTGGATATTGGTGTAACACTGGGAGACTGTTGTGTTGTGGAGACTGGTGAAACACTGGGAGACTGTTGTTGGGTTGTGGAGAGTGGCGTATCGCTGGGAGACAGTTGTTGGTTGTGGACAGTGGTGTAGTGCTGGGAGACTGTTGTTGGGTGTGGAGAGTCGTGTAGTGCTAGGAGACTGTTGTTGATTTGTGG